>NC_136264.1:84924340-85129340 GCF_964187855.1 Myxine glutinosa | reverse complement strand
ATAAAACATCTTTTCTTGGTACATCCCTCTCTGTCCCCTCCACCCCCTGGCTCTCTGTCCCTTCCACCCCCTGACTCCCTGTCCCTTCCACCCCCTGACTCCCTGTCCCTTCCACCCCCTGACTCCCTGTCCCTTCCACCCCCTGACTCCCTGTCCCTTCCACCCCCTGACTCCCTGTCCCTTCCACCCCCTGACTCCCTGTCCCTTCCACCCCCTGACTCCCTGTCCCTTCCACCCCCTGACTCCCTGTCCCTTCCACCCCCTGACTCCCTGTCCCTTCCACCCCCTTGACTCCCTGTCCCTTCCACCCCCTTGACTCTCTGTCCCCTCGACTCCCTGGCCCCTAGGCCCCGTGTCTCTCTGTCCCCTCCGCCCTCTGACTCTCTGTCCCCTCCGCCCCCTGACTCTCTGTCCCCTCCACCCCCTGACTCTTTGTCCCCTCCACCCCCTGACTCCTTGGCCCCTAGGCCCCGTGTCTCTCTGGCCCTCCGCCCCGTGTTTCTCTGTCCCCTCCGCCCCCTGACTCTCTGTCCCCTCCGCCCCGACTCTCTGTCCCCTCCGCCCCCTGACTCTCTGTCCCCTCCGCCCCGTGTCTCTCTGTCCCTTCCACCCCCTGACTCTCTGTCCCTTCCACCCCCTGACTCTCTGTCCCCTCCGCCCCGTGTCTCTCTGTCCCCTCCACCCCGTGTCTCTCTGTCCCTTCCACCCCCTGACTCTCTGTCCCTTCCATCCCCTGACTCTCTGTCCCTTCCACCCCCTGACTCTCTGTCCCTTCCACCCCCTGACTCTCTGTCCCTTCCACCCCCTGACTCTCTGTCCCTTCCACCCCCTGACTCTCTGTCCCTTCCACCTCCTGACTCTCTGGCCCCTCCGCCCCGTGTCTCTCTGTCCCCTCCGCCTCGTGTCTCTCTGTCCCTTCCACCCCCTGACTCTCTGTCCCCTCCGCCCCATGTCTCTCTGTCCCTTCCACCCCCTGACTCTCTGTCCCTTCCACCTCCTGACTCTCTGGCCCCTCCGCCCCGTGTCTCTCTGTCCCCTCCGCCCCGTGTCTCTCTGTCCCTTCCACCCCCTGACTCTCTGTCCCCTCCGCCCCGTGTCTCTCTGTCCCTTCCACCCCCTGACTCTCTGTCCCCTCCGCCCCATGTCTCTCTGTCCCTTCCACCCCCTGACTCTCTGTCCCTTCCACCCCCTGACTCTCTGTCCCTTCCACCTCCTGACTCTCTGGCCCCTCCGCCCCGTGTCTCTCTGTCCCCTCCGCCCCGTGTCTCTCTGTCCCTTCCACCCCCTGACTCTCTGTCCCCTCCGCCCCATGTCTCTCTGTCCCTTCCACCCCCTGACTCTCTGTCCCTTCCACCCCCTGACTCTCTGTCCCTTCCACCTCCTGACTCTCTGTCCCCTCCGCCCCGTGTCTCTCTGTCCCTTCCACCCCCTGACTCTCTGTCCCCTCCGCCCCATGTCTCTCTGTCCCTTCCGCCCCATGTCTCTCTGTCCCTTCCACCCCCTGACTCTCTGTCCCTTCCACCTCCTGACTCTCTGGTCCCTCCGCCCCGTGTCTCTCTGTCCCCTCCGCCCCGTGTCTCTCTGTCCCTTCCACCCCCTGACTCTCTGTCCCCTCCGCCCCATGTCTCTCTGTCCCTTCCACCTCCTGACTCTCTGTCCCTTCCACCCCCTGACTCTCTGGCCCCTCCGCCCCGTGTCTCTCTGTCCCTTCCACCCCCTGACTCTCTGTCCCCTCCGCCCCATGTCTCTCTGTCCCTTCCACCCCCTGACTCTCTGTCCCTTCCACCCCCTGACTCTCTGTCCCTTCCATCCCCTGACTCTCTGTCCCTTCCACCCCCTGACTCTCTGTCCCTTCCACCCCCTGACTCTCTGTCCCTTCCACCCCCTGACTCTCTGCCCCCTCCGCCCCGTGTCTCTCTGTCCGCTCCGCCCCATGTCTCTCTGTCCCCTCCGCCCCGTGTCTCTCTGTCCCCTCCGCCCCGTGTCTCTCTGTCCCCTCCGCCCCGTGTCTCTCTGTCCCCTCCGCCCCGTGTGTCTCTGTCCCCTCCGCCCCGTGTCTCTCTGTCCCCTCCGCCCCGTGTCTCTCTGTCCCCTCCACCCCGTGTCTCTCTGCTCCCTCTGCCCCGTGTCTCTTTGTCCCCTCCGCCCTGTGTCTGTCTGTCCCCTTCACCCCCTTCACCCCTGTCCCTCCCGCCCCATGACCTGCTGTTCCCCCCACCCTGCGACTGACTCTCCTCTCCATCCCAACCCCATGACTCTATTTATCACTGTCTTTATATTTACCTCTATCTTTATCTCTCTCTCAATTTTATGTCTCTATCCCTACCTTTATCTCTATTTTTAGCTCACCTGGAACGAAGTTCAAAGGAGCTTACGTGATGGCGTGTTGTCCTTCAGTCAATCAGTCAATCAGTCAGTCAGTCAGTCAGTCAGTCCATCCGTCCGTCTGTAAACACTTGCAACTTCTCCGAAACCGCTGATGGGATTGCGACCAAATTTGGCACAAATGATATTTGTTGTGTTGTGACTAAAGTTTGTTCACGGCATAAAAAAAAAAATCGTGGTCTAAGGGGGTTTACCGGGGTCTAAGTGGATCCAGGTTTGACCCCCAAAATAGGAATTTACTTTTTACTCAAACTACACACACTATTTCAATGAAACTTCACCACAACCTTCATCACCCGCTATGTACCAAAGTTTGTTTAAGGCATTACAAAAATTGGGGTCTGAGGAGGTATATGACCCCCCAAAATAGGTATTTTTTATGTTTGTTTGTTTAAAGACATGATTATGTTCGTGTGATTCTACATGCTGCCCTGTCTTCTAGCAACCATTGAAATTGGTTTAAAATACCTTTATTCGGTGCAGTATACTGTTTATTCTACCAGATGAGCGGCAGGGGTATTCCCCTATGTTTTTAACCTCTCTCTATCTTCATCTCTATTTCTCTATTTTATCACTGTCTATCTTTATCTCTTTTTATATCTGTCTATCTTTAGCTCTATTTTTATATCTCTGTCTATCTTTATCTCTATTTTTATATCTCTGTCTATCTTTATCTCTATTTTTATATCTGTCTCTCTTTATGTATATTTTTTATCTCTGTCTATCTTTATCTCTATTTTTATATCTGTCTATGTTTATCTCTATTTTTATATCTCTGTCTATCTTTATCTCTATTTTTATATCTCTGTCTATCTTTATCTCTATTTTTATATCTCTGTCTATCTTTATCTCTATTTTTATATCTCTGTCTATCTTTATCTCTATTTTTATATCTCTGTCTCTCTTCATGTATATTTTTTTCTCTGTCTATCTTTATCTCTATTTTTATATCTGTCTATCTTTATCTCTTTTTATATCTCTGTCTATCTTTATCTCTATTTTCATATCTCCGTCTATCTTTATCTCTATTTTTATATCTCTGTCTCTCTTTATGTATATTTTTTATCTCTGTCTATCTTTATCTCTATTTTTATATCTCTGTCTCTCTTTATGTATATTTTTTATCTCTGTCTATCTTTATCTCTATTTTTATATCTGTCTATCTTTATCTCTATTTTCATATCTCCGTCTATCTTTATCTCAATTTTTATATCTCTGTCTCTCTTTATGTATATTTTTATCTCTGTCTATCTTTATCTCTATTTTTATATCTCTGTCTATCTTTATCTCTATTTTCATATCTCCGTCTATCTTTATAATAATAATAATAATTCATTTATTTTGTATAGCGCTTTTCAAGAAGCCCAAAGGCGCTTTGACAGAGTGGAAAACATAATGCATAACAATACATGAAAACAACAATTGCAAAAAGACAAGAATCAATAGGGAAATATTTAAAGCAAAAGGAGGGAGAAGGAGAAGAGATAGTCAGGGGTTAAATGCTGTGGGTTGAATGTTGAATGCAGTGTTGAACAGGTGGGTCTTTAGTGATGTTTTGAATGTGGTGAGTGAGGAGGAGTCTCTGATGGTGTGAGGTAGTGAGTTCCAGAGGGTGGGGGCAGCGATGGAGAAGGCCCTGTCCCCCCAGGATCTGAATTTGGTCCGGATGGAGGGGGTCAGGAGGTTGGTACCAGCAGAGCGGAGGTTGCGGGTGGGAGTGTGTCTGGAGAGGAGGTCAGCCAGGTAGGATGGGGCCAGGTTATGGAGGGCTTTGTATGTCAAGAGGAGGATTTTGTACTGGATTCTCTGGGGGAGGGGAGCCAGTGAAGCTTGTAAAGGACGGGGATGATGTGGTCACGGGTCCGGGAATGGGTGAGTAGACGGGCAGCGGAGTTCTGAATGTATTGGAGTTTATTGGTGATTTTTTAGGGTCAACCATAGAGGAGGCTATTGCAGTAGTTCAGACGGGAGGTGATGAAGGCGTGGATGAGGGTTTCTGCAGCCGTGGAGGAGAGGGATGAGCGGAGACGGGCAATGTTTTTCAGGTGAAAGAAGGCTGACTTTGTGATCTGTTTAGTGTATTTGTCGAAGGAGAGGGTTTGGTCAAAGATGACGCCAAGATTCCGGATGTGAGGGGAGGTGGATACTGGGATACCGTCGATGTTGAGGGCAAAGTTATTGGTGGATTTTGTGAGCGTTTTTGGGCCAATTATGATTATTTCAGATTTATCACAGTTAAGCTTGAGGAAGTTGATTTGAAGCCAGGATTTTATTTCAGTGATGCAGTTTGTCAGGATAGAGTGGGTGTCGGTGGAGACGGACTTGGTGGAGATGAAAAGCTGGATGTCATCGGCGAAGCAGTGGAATTGGAGACCATGACGGCGGATTAAGTGACCGAGGGGGGACAGGTAAAGGATGAAGAGGAGGGGGCCAAGAACTGAACCTTGGGGGACACCTTGGGGGAGGGGAGCAGTGGGGGATTTGCAGTTATTGATGGAGATGAACTGGCGTCTGTCAGAGAGGTATGATTTAATCCAAGAGAGGGCAGTGCCGGTAACGTTAAAGGTGGATTAAAGTCGGGTGAGGAGGATGGTGTGATCGATGGTGTCAAAGGCAGCGCTGAGGTCGAGGAGGACGAGAATGTTGAGGTTGCCAGCGTCAGAGGAGAGGAGAAGGTCGTTGGTGATTTTGAGGAGAGCAGTTTCAGTACTGTGATTGGAGCGGATCCGGATTGGAATGTTTCATACAGGTTATTGGCAGAGAGGTGATGTTTGAGTTGAGTGGCTGCAGCGTGTTCCAAAACTTTTGACAGAAAGGGTAGGTTGGAGATGGGTCTGAAGTTGTTTAGGGTGTCAGGGTTTAGACCAGGTTTTTTTAGAATGGGTGTAACAGCAGCAATTTTGAGGGAAGGTGGGACGATGCCTGTAGACAGGGAGGAGTTTATTGTTGCAATGATAAGTGGAGAGAGAGCAGGGAGGGAGGCCTTGACAAAGCTGGAGGGGATGGGGTCAAGAGTGCAGGTGGCAGTTTTCATTCCTATGAGGAGTTCAGAGAGGTCAGTAGGGGAGATTGGGGAGAACCGAGACAGGGGATGGCAGGACAAGGGGGGGCAGGTGGTTGGAGGGGGAGTGGATGCGGCGGTGGTCAAGCTGTTGTAGATGTTGTCAATTTTGCGTTGGAAGAAAGAGAGGAAGGAGATGCAGTTGTCTACTGTGAATGACTGGGTGGTGGTGTTCAGGGGGCGGAGGAGTTTGTTTATTGTCGAGAAGAGTGCTTTTGGGTTTCCGGAGCCAGAGTGGATAATTTGAGAGTAGTAGGCGGAGCGGGCGCGGGAGAGGGCATCTTTGTAGTGTTGTAGGTGGTCCTTGTAGGCTTGGGAGTGAACTGTGAGACCTGTTTTATTGCGGAGTCTTTCAAGTTGGTGAGCACGTGTTTTCATCAGGCGGAGTTCAAGGGTAAACCAGGGAGCAGAATGGGTGAAAGAAACTGTTTTGGTTTTTACAGGCGCAAGCTGGTCAAGGCAGGAGGAGAGAGTGTGGTTGTAGTAGTCAGTGAGGTCGGAAGAGGTGTGGAGGTCAACGAAGGGAGAAGTGGACATTTTTTCAGAGAGGGTGGATGAGAATGAGGTAGGTGAAAGAGCGTTTAGCTTACGGAAGTTGATAGTGCGATAATGTCTTGGTCTTGGTGTTGGGGTGGGGATGTTGATGGTCATAGTGATAGCTAAGTGGTCAGAGAGGGTGAGGTCGGAGCCAGAGAGATGGTGCAAATTTAATCCAGTGGAGCAGACAAGGTCCAAAATGTGACCATGGATATGGGTAGGAAAGTCGACATGTTGAGTGAGGTTAAAGCAGGTGAGTAAATCAGTGAAGTCAGTGGTTATTGTGGAGTCAGTGGAGTCCATGTGGATATTGAAATCACCAAGGAGGAGGATTGAGGGGGAGAGGGAACATAGCTGGGTCAGAAAGTAGGAGAAGTCAGACAGGAATGATGGGTGTGGTTTGGGAGGGCGGTAGACGACAGCCATGACTGACTGTGTGCGACCAGAGAGTTTAAAAGCCAGGTGTTCAAATGCTGAGGATGAGGCGATGGGGATGAGGCTGGTCCTGGTGTCTTGACGGTGGATAACGGCAATTCCACCACCTCAGCCCCCCGAGCGTGGTTTATTGACGTAGGAATATCCATTGGGTGTGGTGAGGTTGAGTGTGTAGTAGTCCAGAGGTTGTTGCCAGGTTTCGGTGAGACAGAGAAAGTCCAGTTTGTTATCCAGGATGTAGTCGTTCAGGATGAGGCATTTGTTGTTGAGGGACCGGGTGTTGAACAGGGTGAGCTTGATGTTGTTTTGAACAGCAGGGATGAATTCAGGTGATTTAGCCAGGGTTCGTAGGCAGGAGGTGCGATTGTGTGCGTTGCTGTGACCAGGTGCGCTGGGACGAAGAGTGAGAGTGCGCTGAGCCGACCAGAGGACGGGGATGGAGTGACCTGATTGCAAATATACAAACTTACGATCGGAGCCACGGTGAATGTACCTGGGTCGTCGCAGGAGTCCATTTGATTTGATGGCAGAGATGCATGATGGGGTGGAGCGGGTATTGAGCAGAAGGAGCCTTGCGGCGGAGTACCGCAGAGCCATGTCAGGCAGGAGCGGAGAGACGAGACGAGGCCAAGGTTGAGGAGGTGAAACAATGGTCCCAACCCACGGGAGCGGGCCCGAGGAAACGAAGGAGCCAGGTAGGTGAAGCCAGGAGCAGAGCCGGGACCAAGCAGAGGGCAGGCAGGAGCAAAGAGACGATCACGAGGCCAAGGTTGATCACGGCAAAGCGGCAAATGCAGCGGCAATCGACCGCCGCCGCTACAAATCTAGATCACGGCGGGAAACCGCCACCAAACCGCTGCGATGGTCACAACCCATGAGAGCGTGCCCGAGGAAACAGCGAGCAGGCGAAAGAGCCGGGCAGGCGAAGCAGGGAGCAGAGCCGGGGCTATGCAGAGGGCAGACTCAATGGCCAAAAAATCCGCACGACCACCAAAAAAGCAAGCAACTGACAGTGGCCCGGTCGAAGAAGCGGCGAGCATGTGACGCCTGCGTCCTCTTCATACTGGACCGGAAGCGGAAGTCCGCTTTTTTATCTCTATTTTTATATCTCTGTCTATCTTTGTCTCTATTTTCATATCTCCGTCTATCTTTATCTCTATTTTTTATCTCTGTCTATCTTTATCTCTATTTTTATATCTCTGTCTATCTTTATCTCTATTTTCATATCTCCGTCTATCTTTATCTCTATTTTTATATCTCTGTCTATCTTTATCTCTATTTTTATATCTCTGCCTCTCTTTATGTATATTTTCATATCTCCGTCTATCTTTATCTCTATTTTATCTCTCTGTCTATCTTCACCTCTATTTTATATCTCTGTCTATCTTTATCTCTATTTTTATCTCTCTTTGTATCTTTGCCTTTATATTTTATCTCTCTGTCTATCTTCACCTCTATTTTATCTCTGTCTATCTTTATCTCTATTTTTATCTCTCTGTCTATCCTTATCTCTATTTTTATCTCTCTATTTATTTATTCCTCTGTCTTTATCTCTCTGTCTATCTTTATCTCTATTTTTATCTCTGTCTATCTTTATCTCTATTTTTATCTCTCTATTTAATCCTCTGTCTTTATCTCTCTTTTGCTCTCTCTCTATTTATTTATTCCTCTCTGTCTTTATCTCTCTTTTGCTCTCTCTCTATTTATTTATTCCTCTCTGACTTTATCTCTCTTTTGCTCTCTCTCTATTTATTTATTCCTCTTGTCTTTATCTCTCTTTTGCTCTCTCTCTATTTATTTATTCCTCTCTGTCTTTATCTCTATTTTTATCTCTCTATTTATTTATTCCTCTCTGTCTTTATCTCTCTTTTTATCTCTCTATTTATTTATTCCTCTCTGTCTTTATCTCTATTTTAATCTCTCTATTTATTTATTCCTCTCTGTCTTTATCTCTCTATCTTTACCTCTATTTTATCTCTCTGTATATGTTTATCTCTATTTTTATCGCTCTGTCTATCTTTATCTCTATTTTCATATCTCCGTCTATCTTTATCTCTATTTTATCTCTGTGTATGTTTATCTCTATTTTTATCGGTCTGTCTATCTTTCTCTATTTTTATATCTCTGTCTATCTTTATCTCTATTTTTTATATCTCTGCCTATCTTTATCTCTATTTTATCTCTCTGCATATGTTTATCTCTATTTTTAACTCAACTGGACTACCGTCCAGTTGAGTTCATCACATACTGAACCCTCCGGCGTCCGTCGTTGTCGTCCTCGTCTGTCGTCTGTCGTCCGTCCGTTAACTTTTCGACGTCAACACTCCAGCGTCCACAAATATCAACCGATTCTGATCAAACTTGACATGCAGCATCCTTACCCCAAGGACCAGGTTGGTATTACATTTCAGCCCGATCCGTTGAAAAATGGCAGACTTCGGCGACCATTTTGTTTTTGGTCATGAAAACGACGTTAACGCTAGCGTCCACAAATATTAACGGATTTTGATCAAACTTAGAATGTTTAACCCTTACCAAACAAGGTAGGTTGCTATTGCATTCCAACCCGATCCGTCATTAAATGGCCGCCATAGGCCGCCATATTGTTTTCAGCTCCGAAACAACGTTGAGACTTTAACGTCCACAAATATTTATGGATTTTGATCAAACTTGGTGTGTGAAGTTGTCCAGTCAGTTCAGTTGAGTTCTGCTTCCCTGGAAGCTCTAGTTATCGCTCTGTCTATCTTTCTCTATTTTTATATCTCTGTCTATCTTTATCTCTATTTTTTTAAATCTCTCTGTCTATCTTTATCTCCATTTTTTATCTCTATATATTTATTCCTTTCTGTCTTTGTCTCTCTTTTTCTCTCTCTATTTATTTGTTCCACTCTGTCTTTATCTCTATTTTTATCTCTCTTTATTTATTCCTCACTGTCTTTGTCTCTCTTTTTCTCTCTGTATCTCTCCTCCTCTGTATCTCTCTCCCTCCCTGTCTCTGTATATCTCTCTTTTATATTTTCCTCCTACCACAATATTTCTCCCTCTCTCGCCCCCTCTCGCACCCTCTCTCTCCCCCTCTTCCCCCCCCCCTCTCTTTCTCTCTTCCCCCCCCCCCCTCTCTTTCCTCTCTTCCCCCCCTCTCTTCCCTCTCTCTCTCCCCTCTCTTTCCCCCCCTCACTCTCCCCTCCTCCCTCCCCCCTCTTTCCTCCCCACTCTCTCTCTCCACCCCCCTCTCTCACATCCCTCTCTACCCCTCTGTTATTTTGCACCTGTGTCTGTGCCTGGGTCTCTGCATGTGCGGCCCACTTTCACTCCTTCCACCCCCTCCCTCAAAAAAACATTCTGTGCAGGTTGTGATTTACATGTTGAGCACCCCCACTTTAATCTCTTGAAATGGTCACTCTCATATTAACACCCCTTTCACTTTGTTTATATGACACTATTGCTGGCAGGGTGGCCTGGAGCATAGGTCGGCAACAGGCGGCCCGCGGGCCAGATTGGCCCGCCAGCAATAATATCTGGCCCAGCAGATTATTTTGATAATCTGAAAAAAAATATATATATATATTTTTTTATATATATATATATATATATAATTATAATAATTATAATTATATAATAATTATAATTATAATTAATTATTATATAATTATTATTATATTATATTATATAATATATTATTATAAATATTATTATTATTATAATAATAATTATTATATAATAATTATATCATAAAAAATAATTATATATATTGTTACAGACACGACTTTGATGTTAAGGTGGGCCGAGCGGAATGGCCGTCGTGTCCGCACAAATTACCCGATTGTACTCGAACGTTGACGAAGCCGCGCGATGCTGGCTCAATAAGAAAAAGAAGACACCCGGCTGGATTACAATAACACAATACGACACCAGGGGTTCAGTTCTCAAGACCTCCGGAGGAGGTTATATTAAGGCGGAAGGTTAGATTACAACTACAAGAGGGACAGCATAGAAAGACAAGCACTTAGACACACTCTTATATTAACCCCGGACAGACGACAGACAAACGGGACAAGGCTGACTCACACGGGGGTTGATGAAAAGGACAGCGGGTATCGATGGCTCAAGGTGCACTCTTGGCTCAAAGCAGGGTCCAGTACGGTCCGGTCCGGTCCAAAGATGCGGGGAGGTATCGTCGCGCTGGGGGTGGCGGTGGCTTCCTCTGCTCTCCGTAGTTCAGGCGCATCTGACTCAGCGCTCGCAGGTGGCTTTCCTTCTCCAAGCTGGGTGCGCATCTCACGTCACATCCGGCGCGGGGCCGCGTATATCCGGCGGGGAGTGACACGCCCTCGGCTCGTTAGCTCCGCCTCGTGGAATCGGCACGTTGCTTCTCATTGGGTGCGTGCGGGGGGGTTTACCAGGCTCCGCCCTTGACGAGGAGCTGACAAGGAGCCCCTTCGTGGTAACCCCGTGGAGCGCATGGTCTATGGCGCTAATCGAGCCGGTGTGAGGACGCATCCTCCCCCGCTCCGCCGCCATCTCCTCTGTTGTTGTTGTAATTGTTGGGGAAGAAGATGGAAGGAGGTATGGGAAAGGTCCTAAACTCACTACTGATGCCATATAATCACATTCTGGTGCAACGAAGAGTCATAATTAATGGAGACGAGGCCTTAACTGACATAGAATAAGAATAACTAGGAAGATGTCCGAAAGTTGTCTACGTGTGGTGCGGTGGACCTGGGCACGACATTTAATGGGGGAATAAGGGGAAGGTCGGCTCTACTGATTGTTATTTACATGCAATGGGACTAGGGAATGGGGGATTGGGGAAAGTTGGGGAGTATTGGAGAAAATAGGGGAATATTTACAAGCGGATATGGAGGCCAAATTCCATATTCGCAACATTGCACCCTTCTCTACCCTCGGGGCGTCCCGACCCGATAAATTTTTACCTACTTTAGTGTGGCACGCAATGTAGTTCCCTCTACTATTAACTCTACCCTGAGTGCGACAGTTTTACAGATATTCACAAATGAGTAAATATGTCCCCCTGCGACGTTGCACCCTTCTCCTCACAGAAACACACCCACAGGATAACCGAATCCGGAAAGAATTCTCAAACTAAACATACAGCCGGTAGGGAGCATTATTTACAAGACTACGCTGCTATTTACACTACGATCCAGGACCTGTTTTTGGAGGGACACATGCAGATGTTATGCATAGAGAGAGAGCGCGCTTGCCAACATCGATACACCAACCCACGAGTGCTCTGTGGCCGACGGCCTTTAATAACGTGCAGAGCACCCTTCCCGAGCATCAACAGCACCACCCCACCACCAATCGGTGCAGTCACCATTGTTCATTGGAATAAAAATAAATTCGACAACCCCTAACCCTGCAGGTGTCTCTTGCTCTTCTTGTGGTGCACTTGGTGTTAATTAACAGTGGTTCACCTTTATGGCATAGGTGCCACGTTGACCCATAGGTCCATCCCCGGGTGGTGCTTGGCCGCAAACGAACTGCGGTCCATTGTGGGTGGCCACAAACATTGCGGTCCATATGGTGTATCGATCCCGGCAGCAAACAGCGAAAGTGCAGGCCCACAACTGCGCAGCCAGCACCTCTCTCTCCTCTCTCTCTACCCCAAAGCCAGATCCTCGGAGGTGGGAGACAAAAGAAGAAACAAGTGAGTAAGGTGGTAAGGGCGCAAAAGTGCACGCAATGTAAGGTGATGCACACTGGGGGCACATGGGAACCAGGTGAGACAGGTACGTTCCTATCGTACGCCCCCCCCCACCAGGTAACCTACATGGCCCCTCCCTTACCCCTTACTGTATCCACACAACACAACACTACCCATAAACATCTACTTTACAAATCAACAAACATCCCTACTGTCTTCCCCGTTCCTCCCATATACCAAATTCGTCTTCTCTCCCTCCTAACCAATCAAATTTGCCATTTTCAACTCTCATCAAAATTTGCCATCTCCAACTCAACATCAAAATTTGCCATCACCAATTCATCATCAGTCCCTCCTAGGGAGGGAGAGATGGAATCACCCCAATGTCTCATCCACGTCGTGATGCGTCTCACAAATCCACACAGCGATTCATCTCCTGCAACAAAACAAAGAAAACACAGGTGTGGAGTCATCATCATCACCACAGGTAAGTGGCTGCGTATGGTGCGACAGGTTCTTCAATCCTAACTATTTCCTAAATGACTTTAACAACTTTACACTACCCGGGGTCTTTCTCCGGCCAAACCATTGGCCCTCTTACACTACGGGTTCTAAAAACCAATTCCCATTGGCCAAACTGTGGTGCTCTTCAATTTGGGGTCTCACTCCCCCGATTCATCTCCCGGTGCCCTCGCACAATTTCTGGGCTGCGGCGTGTACCTCTCCCAGTGGGTCTACCCACCTGCACACCTCCACCACTGCAGTTGCCTCCGAGCTTACCTGCTCCTTACCCTAACCTAACTACCTGGGGAAGGCCCTCTGGCACTCTCCCCACTCGGTGCCCTCTCTGGCACTGGGCTGCCCGATCCACACCCGGGATCCTCAGGCACCCACTCACAACTACCGGCTCCCAGAGCCCACCTGCGGCCTCACCTAGCCGACATCCTCACAGTGGTGGAGTGCCCAACCAACTACACACACTAACAGGCTACACGCCCAGCCATTTCCACAACACTAATGCACCCATCCACAACACCATTCTGCCACCGCACCACAAATGCCAATATCCAACCACAATTTACCTGCACCCCCTACCTAACACTTACACTACCCGCCCCGGGTATCCGTGATGGGGGTCCACTCTTCCCCCATCCACACCTTCGCACCATGCACACCACTCCGTACCACTCACTCCAACTCTCTCCACACACCTGTACCTGCACACCTGTGCTCTCACACCTGGTGCCACCTGCACCCTTCTCTCCCCAAGCGCATTCGCGCTGATCCACACACTCACTACTCATACACTGCTCCACACACCTGTCCAGTTGCACACCTGTGCAATCACACCTGTTCAATTCTTACAAACACGGCATCATCTCAGCTAACTACTCCCTTCTGAAACTTGCGCTTCCCAGTCGTCCCTTTAACTATTGCGCTCCCTCGTCATTATAATCCACACTAATCTACCTGCGTCCCCACTACAGGTATCAGTCACTAACTAATCTTAACGTTACCTAATGTCATCTTCTAGATCCCTACACACAATATCCTAACCCACCCGGGCTAGTTTTCACTGCCATACACCCCATAAGCTATTGCTCCTTTGCCCCCCCATGGGAAGGATGGTGGATTTGCCATCCCACCACATCGGGGGTCTCTCACTACCAATTTCGCACATCAAATTGCAACAAATTAAAAATTTGCCAATCACTGCCCATCATCTGCCAATCACTACTGCCAATCCCTTGCCAATCATCAAATTTTGTTTTTCTCTGATTTTGGGTCCAAAACACTAACCTCATCACCCAGTCGACTCACTAATACCTCTCGGTGCGCCAATCCCTGTCCAAAGCCCGGCTTCGTAAAGCCAAGCAATGGATGCTGGTTGTTTTGTGCCAGCGGCTGGATGCGTCCGGCACTCGGTGCAGGGACGGGGGCTTACCCGGGCCGAGATCCCACGCATCACCTCGGCGTGGAGCCATCCAATGTCCCGATCTCGACCTGCCGGCACGTCTCACCAAAAGGTGGTCGCCATGACGACCCTTTCTATCGGGCTGCCAGCTCCGCCTAGTGGAGCCTGGACACGGCCGTTCAAAGCGAGGCCCGGCACGCACCGAGGGCCTGCTTCGGCTAAAAGTCGCTCTAACCTCTAACCCGTGTAACGTCGATGCTTCACCTGGACGCTTACACCCCGCAGCCCGTTCCTTGCTCACACATCCAGCTGTGCCCATGCTCCTCGTACCCTTCCTTACACACCCAGGTACACCCATTCCACTCACAGCCTTGGTCACACACCTGACCACCGAACACTTTGGCACACATTCGTTGCTCGCACACCTCACCAATACACCGCTTCGCGCCCCCTCCTCGGTCACCTCCTCTGTGACAATCACAGGTGTGCCCTCATTCGCACACCCAACCATGTGCCTCACCACCAACTCCAGCGTGCATTCCCACTCACGCTCTACCATTCCAGGTGTGCATCCTTCCATCCCAGGTGTCCATCCTCGCTCACCTGTCACAACCAACTCACTCTCCTTGTCACTCTCAATACTCTCACCACCACTCTTGACAACGCACTCACCCTTACTCTTGACAGCGCACTCTTTCCTCGTGCACCTGTCCGTCACACACCTTTCTCGCGCACACTCTCCCGTTACACCCTCTGTAACACTCACCACAGGTGGACACTCTTCCTTACTTCTGACAGCGCACTCTTTCCTCATGCACCTGTCCGTCACACACCTTTCTCGCGCACACTCTCCCGTTACACCCTCTGTAACACTCACCACAGGTGGACACTCTTCCTTACTTCTGACAGCGCACTCTTTCCTCATGCACCTGTCCGTCACACACCTTTCTCGCGCACACTCTCCCGTCACACCCTCTGTAACACTCACCACAGGTGGACACTCTTCCTTACTTCTGACAGCGCACTCTTTCCTCATGCACCTGTCCGTCACACACCTTTCTCGCGCACACTCTCCCGTTACACCCTCTGTAACACTCACCACAGGTGGACACTCTTCCTTACTTCTGACAGCGCACTCTTTCCTCATGCACCTGTCCGTCACACACCTTTCTCGCGCACACTCTCCCGTCACACCCTCTGTAACACTCACCACACCACGCTTCCATGTGCTCCCTCGCACACGCGCTACGACCGACTCACTCTCGCCAGCACACTCACTCCTTGGCACGCACTTTTTCCTCACACACCCCAGAGTCGGACTTTCTTGCACACCTCCATTTTCGCACACCAGACCTGTCGCACACTTCACCAACGGCCTCTCACGAACACCCGGGTCTATCTCGACCCCCAAGCCTCTTAAATCACCTGGCGCATCATACGCACGACCATATTGGTCACCACTTACACCGGGTCCTCTTCCTCTTCGCTTCTCCTCCATCACCTGCGAATCCCTCATCCGGTTAACGAGCACATCACGATCCAAACACAGACTTTGGACCAATTCTTTTATCTCCTCTTTTATCTCTTTGTTATCCCCTCTCCGTCGCTTCTTAATTTCGCTCACCCCTTCTTCCACTTCTTCTAATTTCTGCCTCACCTCTTTTATTCCCCGGTACGTCTCCTCAAGCTCGTCCTCCAAGGCTACCTTGACCGTTTCCATGTGCGTCCTCACCTGCCGGTCCTTCGTCTCCATTACCTCTATCACCTCGTCCAACCTCGTTGTCAGTCCCTCACGTACCATCTGACATTCCCTCTTTGTCGCTATTAAGTCGTTTTTTATGTCGTTTTGTGTCGCTTTTAAACCTCCTAATACTGCAGTGTTCCTTTGAACCTGCTCCGTTAGTCCTTTTTGTCCCTCCGTCAGCTGTTCCACCTCCTGCGTCAGGTCCTCTATGCCCCCTTGTAACTTTACAGTCCCCTTTCTCACCTCCTTTTCCATGTGCTCCTCACAGTGCCTCACCTCCTCGCGCACTCCTCCGACCTCCTCACTCACTCCTCTTCTGATCTCCCCTCCCATCACTTGCATCTCCTGCCCAGATGCCACCCTCATCTGCTCCATTTCCTCCCTGTGAGCATCCAGTTTGGTTTCTACCCCCATTCTGACCCCCTCTATCTGCTGCCCCATTTGGTTAACTTCCCTTTCCGCTTGGTCCCTCATGTCCCTCAATTTGCCTTCCATACTGTTTTCTAACCCCTCTAACCCACTTTTCACTCCCTCTATCTGATTCTCCTGGGCAGCCATTCTATTTTCTACCCCCTCTAACCCCTTTTGCATCCCTTCCATTTGATTTTCTTGAGCGGCCATTCTGTTTTCTACCCCCATTAACCCATTCTTTATCTCTTTTATCCCGTTGTCTAACCCCTCAAAATTTTTGTCTAACTTCCCAAATTTCTTGTCTAACTCCTCACCGGTACCCCTCGCTTCGTCCCTCATTACCCCCATTTGGTTTCCCAACCGCTCACTATCAGCCCTCATTCCCACCATTTGTTCCATAAGGGCCCTCATTTGCAGGAGGAAAAGGTTCGAATCCACCAGGGGCGCTGCCGCGGGCGTGGACGCCGTGGCCACCTCGTGCGTGACAACGCTATTTTGCGACCCTGCCGCCCTCACTGCTTCGCTCTCCTCGCGTCCCTCAATTTGGTCCTGGACCGACCCTGCTTCACTCTCCCCTACCGGACCCCAGCCGTCTTGATCCGCCATAGCGCGACTTTCAAAATTCGAGTTTCGTAACACCAATCCAAATTTTGCTGTTATAATTTCGTCGAGCGCAGTAACCGCGCTCCGGCTCGATTTTCCCTCCCAAAATTTGGGCCTAACTAATTTAGTCCCGGGTCCGAATCTCACTCCTCGACACCAATTGTTACCGTACTAACACAATTGGTGTCCAAAATTTGGGCTAAATAAATTTAGTCCCAGGTTCGAATCCAACTCCTGACAACCAATTGTTACAGACACGACTTTGATGTTAAGGTGGGCCGAGCGGAATGGCCGTCGTGTCCGCACAAATTACCCGATTGTACTCGAACGTTGACGAAGCCGCGCGATGCTGGCTCAATAAGAAAAAGAAGACACCCGGCTGGATTACAATAACACAATACGACACCAGGGGTTCAGTTCTCAAGACCTCCGGAGGAGGTTATATTAAGGCGGAAGGTTAGATTACAACTACAAGAGGGACAGCATAGAAAGACAAGCACTTAGACACACTCTTATATTAACCCCGGACAGACGACAGACAAACGGGACAAGGCTGACTCACACGGGGGTTGATGAAAAGGACAGCGGGTATCGATGGCTCAAGGTGCACTCTTGGCTCAAAGCAGGGTCCAGTACGGTCCGGTCCGGTCCAAAGATGCGGGGAGGTATCGTCGCGCTGGGGGTGGCGGTGGCTTCCTCTGCTCTCCGTAGTTCAGGCGCATCTGACTCAGCGCTCGCAGGTGGCTTTCCTTCTCCAAGCTGGGTGCGCATCTCACGTCACATCCGGCGCGGGGCCGCGTATATCCGGCGGGGAGTGACACGCCCTCGGCTCGTTAGCTCCGCCTCGTGGAATCGGCACGTTGCTTCTCATTGGGTGCGTGCGGGGGGGTTTACCAGGCTCCGCCCTTGACGAGGAGCTGACAAGGAGCCCCTTCGTGGTAACCCCGTGGAGCGCATGGTCTATGGCGCTAATCGAGCCGGTGTGAGGACGCATCCTCCCCCGCTCCGCCGCCATCTCCTCTGTTGTTGTTGTAATTGTTGGGGAAGAAGATGGAAGGAGGTATGGGAAAGGTCCTAAACTCACTACTGATGCCATATAATCACATTCTGGTGCAACGAAGAGTCATAATTAATGGAGACGAGGCCTTAACTGACATAGAATAAGAATAACTAGGAAGATGTCCGAAAGTTGTCTACGTGTGGTGCGGTGGACCTGGGCACGACATTTAATGGGGGAATAAGGGGAAGGTCGGCTCTACTGATTGTTATTTACATGCAATGGGACTAGGGAATGGGGGATTGGGGAAAGTTGGGGAGTATTGGAGAAAATAGGGGAATATTTACAAGCGGATATGGAGGCCAAATTCCATATTCGCAACAATATATATATATTTGAATGATATATATATATATATATATATATATATATATATATATATATATATATATATATATATATATATATATAATTTTTTTTTTTTTCAATGATATATATATATATATATATATATATATATATATATATATATATATATATATATATATATATATATACACAGTATATATGTATATATATATATATATATATATATATATATATATATATATATATGTATATATGTATATATGTATATATATATATATATATAATTTTTTTTTTTCTTACAATATTGGACAGTCTCACATATAGGCTATATATGTCCAAATAGAGATTCTACCCCCACCTGAAAAATGCTTATTATACGAATGACAGGCACAGACAATCACGAAACAGGCAGCGGGCTGCACTGTGATGCTGAACCCCTCATAGTGGAGTCATTAAGTAGGATGTGGACAGCGCCTTGTGCTGAAATAGCCGACATGCGGTGTGTGGTATGAAAAAAATAACACCAGTTCAGTTAATCATTCAAACTTTATTTTTAGGATACGAATTTTATACGAAAAATTTTTAGGATATAAAATTCAAACATTAGGGATACGAATTAGAATGCGCCATTCATTAACTAAATTCAAAATACAACTTGGCTATTAAATACGCAAGCCAACGACAACTCACTTAATGTGAAAACTGGCATCTTCCATCGGTCACAATTTTTTGGATGTCTGGTGATATGGACGTCACTTTGATCCGCAGGCAGTTCTCCAGGTTTTTATTCGTCAATCGATTCCTCTCGTGCGTCTTTAACGCATTCATTGATGAAAAGGACGACTCGCATGTATGGGTGGAAGGGAACAGAACATTGTGAGCACATAAAATGCGAGTCTCTTGATCATGCTGTACTCCTCTGAGCATGCCACCCAAAAGGCACTCACCGACTCCGCACTTCTGAGCGCATCGCTGACCAGGGAGGTTGTTTGGAAATCAATTAACTCCATTTGTAATGCAGCCTCATCCAAAGAGGGTATCATTTTTTTTCGCCAGGGAGGAGAAGTCTCCACTTGGTCGGACTGTGAGAGGGTCACGTACAAAGGCAATGATGTCCTTTGAGATAGAGTAGTCCTCAAACCTTGAAGTGAAGTTGACCTGTAGCTGCTTGATGAAGTCCACCATCAACTCTGCCACTTGTCCCGGTGCCTGTGTTTTTAGTGTGCTGAAATGTAGGAGCCTGCCAGTTGATATGTCTGACTCTAACAACTCCAGCTTCCTCGTGAATGATTCGAGCTTTTGAACCATGTCGACTATGGTTTTGCCTCTCCCCTGTAGCTGTAGGTTAAGCTTGTTTAGGTGGCCAAATATATCCGCTAAAAAGGCAACATTGGACATGAACTTTTCGTCTCCCAAAAGGGCAAGGTGGTCAGCTGCTGCCCTAATCTTGCTCAATCTAAGGATCGCCTTGACCTCATCCAGTAGCGCACAGAAGCGGTCCAATGCTTTACCTTAGCTCAACCAGCGCACGTAATTATGTAGCAGCAGGTCATCGTGGGTGGCCTCTTCTGACTCAGCCACAAGTTGTCAGAAAAGGCGATGCTGGGTGCTTGATGTACCCCTGACAAAATTAATGACACGCATCACTTTATCCATAACTTCCTTTAGCTCACCACTGAGTCTGGCACAAAGGACACTCTGGTGGATGAGGTAATGCAGCCCATGCATTTGGGGGGTGAGCTCCTTCAACCTACTCACCAGACCTCTGCGCTTTCCCACCATAGCAGGAGCCCCATCTGTCACGATTAGGTTAATCTTCTCAAATGACAATGAATGAAGCCAAAACAACTCTTCCAGTTTAGTAAATATAATGTCCCCAGTGGTGTGCCCTTCTAATGGGAAAAGAGACAGCAGCTTTTCCCTGAACACTTTTCTATCAAAATATCTAACATAGACACACAACTGGGCTACATCTGTGTTGTCAGTGCTCTCGTCAATGGCTAGGGAAAAGTAATTGGCCTGACTGAGACACTCGATAATAACTCCCTGCACAGCATCCGACAGTGCCTCTATGCGGCGGGTAGCGGACCTCGCAGAGAGGGCCACCTGTTTCACTGAGGCAAAGATACCATCCATCGACTTGTCGGTTGTCAGTTCCTCCAAAACTGTCACCATAACCTCCTTGAAAACCTCTGCATCAGTGAACCTCTGCATCAGTTGTGCCATGTGAGCACCCAAGATGCCTTTAGGGACGCACTTGTCACTTTCTGTTGGGATGTGAGGCCTCACACTAGTATCCTGCTGCTGTGCGCATAGCTTGCTGTCAGTGCATCAATTTTGCGCTTTCGTGCCTCTGACTGGAGCGGAAAAGCCACTTTGAAGGTGCCATGCTTCGTCTCGTGGTGCCGTTTAATGTTATATTCCTTGCAAGCAGCGACAACTTCGTTGCAGATAAGACACAACGGCTTAGCGTTGAGGAAACTAGGTAGGATTAACGCATAGCTCTCTTTCCATTCTTCTTTGAATGTCCTGTTTTCACTGTCAACTTTCCTCTTTAGACTTTTGTATAATGACATTTTGTCAGGAAAAATTCAAGGGAGTCAATAAATCAATAAACAAACAGAAAATCACAGCAGTAAATGTAAATCCGTAATCCAAAACTCAGAGCCGGGGCACAGTCAAAGTTCTATCGCCAGCAAACGGGGTCCAAATCAGCAGGCAATAGAATAATCCAGAGACAGGCAGAGTTCGGAAATCCAGGCGGAAAGCAAACGTATTACAGGGACAAACAGGGTCAAACACGGGCACAGGTAATGTAGCAGAGCAAGCAGAAACGTAGTCGGAAAACAGGTACGGGTTATCAATA
Organism: Myxine glutinosa; assembly: GCF_964187855.1. Taxonomy (NCBI): domain Eukaryota; kingdom Metazoa; phylum Chordata; class Myxini; order Myxiniformes; family Myxinidae; genus Myxine; species Myxine glutinosa. The sequence goes on along the minus strand of NC_136264.1, from coordinate 85,108,349 downwards.
GGGGAATCAATACGGGAAAAAACGCTGGAATGGCTCGGTAGAAACACAGGCACGATCTGGCAAGGAACAGACAGAATGAGGGCGCATAAATAGCTGAGACCAAACAATTAACAAATGAGAGGCAGACGTGTGATTGGACATGGAATGCACGGGGAAGATTGAAAGGAATTGCATGGGGGAGATTGAACGGAATGTGGGAGTAGCCAACAATGACAGGAGAAACAGAGTTAGGCAGAGCCAAGACGCACATGGTGACAGAAACATAAACAAACACACGTGGTCACACCACACTCACACACACACCTCACCAGACAGAACAACGAACACATATAAAAGCGATCAGACAGAAGTCCTGACACATTTTTCTTTTGCTAGCTACCAGGTTAAATGTTTAGCTAACTTCACACTCAAGTAGGCTGCAGACAACGTAATAGCGTACCCTCAGCGCGCAAACAATCAAGACAATAATAATGCTACGTTGTATGTGTGGGAGGAGCGGAGTCACTGAGGCCAATGAACACAGTAAAATCCGAGTGTTCATTTAACTCTGAGAGTGAACAAATGGACCCTAGAGGGTCCATTTGTTCACTCTCAGAATTAAATTAACACTCACATTTTACAGTGAATAATACTAAGGGTAAAAGTATGCCAAACAATTATTAGAATAAGCTGGCTCTGCTAAATGGTCAGTCCAGGTGATGATGTGTCGTGCGTAACAGAGAAGCAGTCAGTCCTCAAAATTAAAATGGTACACATTTATTATTTACAATATGGAAATCCAATCTTTGCATCTCCCACACATGCATGTCTTAGAAGGCGGTCTGTAACTGCAAGTTCCAGTTAAATTTTTTTATCATACAATTTCTTAAATTAGCCATTAAATATGTTCTGGCCCGCCACCTAGTGGCTTAGAAAAAAATTGGCCCGAGGCCAAACTTACTTGCCGACCCCTGGCCTAGAGGTACACACAATTCGCCTCTAAGCTGTCTAGCCTGGGTTTGAATCCCGACCCAGCTATAAACTGCCATCCCGTTATTTCACAGGCCGAACAATTCATGAATGTGTGTGCTGTCCCTCGGATAGACGTTAAACCCGGGTGTCCCATTTGCCGGCATTAGTTGGTGGACCTTAACGATCCCATGGTGTCGTTCATGAAGAGTAGGTGAGCTATCGCCGGCAGCCTGACCAAATTCCTACCCAAACTAGCCAGGGTCACTGCATTCGAGGCGCAGCCATGCCCTCAGCCAATAATGTTATCCCACAGCCTTTTGTTGCATACGAAAGAAGAAGATATGATGTTATTGTTGTTTTTCTTTTTACTATGCAATAATCTCAATAAATAATCCCTCACCCATAACTTCCATAGATCATTTACTCCCAACCCCCCTCACCACCTTCCTCAATCTGTCTCATACAGGAGCAAAAGATGACAGTTCCGAGTCAGAATTGGATGAGGAGTGGCCGTCTCTCGGAGCCAGTCAGTCCATGAACCCTGCAAAGGTTGACTCTTATGTCGAATGCAATGAAGAAGACGAGAAAGCCATCGAGATGTTTATGAGCAAAGATCCTCCAGCCAGGTAGTTTTGTTTGGAGTTGAGGGGAGTATTTGGTTACCTTTTTTATGGAGGATGAAGGTGTGGGGAAGAAAGGGGGCATGAGAGAGGGAGCAGTTTGCAGCTTTATTTATTTGTAGAATGTAGCATGGTAAAATGTTACCATACAGTATCTCAATCAAAATGCGGGTCTAACGACTGGCATGGCATGAAGACTGTGTTCTTGATCCCACTTTTGTTATATTAAGGGCTATTACTAAGAGTGGGCTATAAATGGGTCATTTTTTGTTTTGCTTAGGTGGCAGTTTTTTGTATTCCATTTGACCTATCTCAACATGAAATGACAAAATTTTCGGCCTGGGGTCCAAGAAAACAGTGTGCAGGGCAAAAATCCAAAATGGCCACCGTTTTCTCTGAAAAATCACATTTTTAGCCATAACTTTGTCATTTCTGGGTCTTTTTACTTGGTTGTGGTGTCTAACCCTATGCTTATGGGGTCAGGCAATCTATTTATGCAATTAGAAGTAGTGTCAAACCCTCAGATGTTGAGTTAAGACATATTTTTGCTGTATGTTTTGAGTTGAGACATATTTTTAATGTTTTCGATGTTGAGTAATCATATTTTTATTAAGACATAAGTTATATTGTCTATTTTTATTTCACATTGTCTATTTTTGACACTACAATTTTTGCCCTGTACACTTTTTCCTTGTACTTTGTACTTGTACTTGTACTTTCCTTGTACACTGTACACAGCTGTAAGGACGAAGGACGGGAACAGTGGTGAGTTTGAGGTGAAGGTGGGAGTGCATCAGGGGTCGGTACTAAGTCCACTACTATTTGTAGCTGTGATGGAGGTGCTGGCTCAGAACGTAAAGGAGGGTTTACCGTGGGAGTTGTTGTATGCAGATGATCTGGTGTTGATTGCGGAAAGTATGGATGGACTGAAGGAAAAGATGAACAAGTGGAAGGAATGTATGGAGACAAAAGGTCTGAAGGTGAATATCGGAAAGACGAAGGTGATGGCAAGTGGTAAAGCATGTGGTGAGGTGGAAAGAACTGGGGAAGTGGCCGTGTGCTGTGTGCAGGAAGGGTGTCGGAGTGAACTCCATTCAATGTACAATGTGCGCTGAGTGGGTTCATCAAAAATGTAGTGGTCTGAGAGGGTCATTTACCAGTGTGGCAGCTACATTCAAATGTAAGGTGTGCACAGAGGGAGCTGCAGATGGAGGAAATGTTGAGTTGGATCTTGGAGACGGCGTGAAGCTGGAAGGTGTGAAAACATTTTGCTACCTCGGAGACATGCTGAATGGAGAAGGTGGATCAGACTCGGCAACGGTTGCTCGAGTGAGATGTGCATGGAAGAAGTTTCGGGAACTGAGTGGCGTGCTGATGAGGAGGAGAGTGTCGCTGAAGCTGAAGGGAAAGGTGTATGCTGCATGTGTGAGAAGTGTTATGATTTATGGGAGCGAGACATGGGTAATGAACGTAGAGCAGCAACGAAGGCTGGAAAGGGTGGAAATGCGAATGGTTCGATGGATGTGCGGAGTATCGTTGAGAGAGAGGAAGACAAATGATGAATTGCGAAAGATGATGGTAATATTGCCTGTGATTGATGCTGTGCAGAGGAACAGGCTGAGATGGTTTGGTCATGTGTTGAGGAAGGATGAAAGTGACTGGTTGAGAAGAGTGATGGAAATTGATGTAGAAGGAAGTAGAGGACGGGGAAGACCGAGAAAGACTTGGCTAAAGATGGTGGAAGAAGAAATGTGGGCAAGGGGGTTAACAAGGAGAGATGCAGAAAATAGGGCAAAATGGAGAAGATTGTCATGGGGACCGCAAGGCTAACCCCCGCTCTAGCAGGGAAAATGGCCTTAAAATGCATGTTGTTGTGTGTTGTACACTTTTTCCTTGGACCCCAGGCCGAAAATTTTGTCATTTCATGTTGAGATAGGTCAAATGGAATACAAAAAAACTGTCACCTAAGAAGAATAATGATAAAAGTATTTTTGACCCCCGTATAGCCCACTCTTACTATTACGCAAATTGTAGACCCCACATGCATGTGTAGATGTCACCCCAGGCTGTTACCCATCCCTGCAGGCCATAACCATCACGTGTTCGTATCATGTCAGACCCTATAAATTTACACGAAGCCCATCATTTTCTCTCCTTTCCTAATTACCACAATGTATCATCGTGGATTCCTCTTGCACAACACTTTTTTTTTAATGTAAGGGGAATGGTAATCAAAAACAATGTAGCGTGTAAACTATTGGTCATCAATATATGTTTATACCTTCTTGTCAACTTTAACCATGTGGAAGTGGAACGTCATTTTTAATAGTTCGATGATTGCAGAGAAATCCAGAACTGAGCACGTACACGGCGTATAAACTCAGTGCATGTGTGTTTTTCAGAGTATAACTGGGTAATGGAAAAAATATAAAAACTGAGTAATTGCACATTCCTTTATCGTGTGTGACGACCATTACGTAGTTTAAAAATGTTTAGAGCTTTGCAGAACATGTTGAACACTATATCCTGGAGTATTAAACTGCCGCAAAGGCTCAAATAAAATGCCTTCCAAGCCCTGGAGTGTTGCCAGTGAACATTGATTGTTGTAGATTTTGTTTTTATTTGACGTTGATGCATTATGTTATTTACATGGGCGTCGGCATACTGAATTGCGGACGAGCATGTCCATTGATTGGTATGCTGCCCGTGAACATTGATTTGGTATAGATTTTTGGCGTCGAGACCTGTTGCATGGGCGCCGGTTTGCTGAATGGTGGATGGGCAGGATTGCCGACAGAGCACTCTCTGATGAGCTTGTGGGTTATTTACCTTATCCTAGCATTTCCTCCTTGATGTCAAAGTATGATGGCCATTATGAGCATAACATTTCCTAATTGTTGTTTTCCCGTTCTATTTTGCGTATCGTCGTGGTTAAATCAATTGGGGGTGAATTTAGACTACGCAGAGTTTAAGGTCTATTCTGCAGTTTGGCAGGCTGCCTGCTGAATGATATTGGGCAGCTTGAATTTATTGATGCGAAGCTAGTACGTTCACACAGACGACCTGTTTGGTGCAGGAGGAAATTATACTGCAGTTTAAACAAGCTCGTTTGTATTGTTTGCTTGTATTTTCTCTCCTCCCACTATTCCCCTCCCCACTCCTCCCCCAACCTCCAGGGTGACTCTCGCAGACATTATTATGGAAAAACTGACTGAAAAGCAGACAGAAGTGGCTTCGATGATGTCAGAGGGAACATCACGTCCCATGCCAGCCTTGGATCCAAAAATTATTGAGCTTTACCGTGTAGTGCGGCAGGTGGGTCTATGCATATACATATATACATATATACATATACATATACGCCCCACTACCCCAAAGCCAACTGTTACGGGATTTTGTCTTGATGCATTCCTGCCATAACCATCACATCCAATCAAATGCCATAACCATCCAATCTCCCATTGTTGGCATCGGGTATATCTGCTAGTTAAAATAATTGCAGTTGGAAGCCATTTTTAAATGGATTTTCTGGGTTGGAGTTGATGAGTATAATCCTCAATGTGCTTTATATAAAGTTATTCGTGTAATAAAATTATTTCCATAAACCAGATAAAGCCTATGCAGTTGATGGCCACAACCACTTACATTCACCATATTTCAGACTCGTGTTTGTAACATAAGTCTGAACGTTTCAGTATAGACGTATAGTCATATGTGGGGGACTGGATGAACATATCACGTGGAACCTGGCATGGTCATACTGAGTCATAATCTGATTTATTTCCTTATTTTGGGGTTTGCAAACTTGTAAAAAGCACCACACACATACTGAGTCATAATCTGATTTATTTCCTTACTTTGGGGTTTGCAAACTTGTAAAAGGCACCACACATGCCTCCAATGCCGGAGGCTTCCATGGGAATTCTGGGTATAGAACTACATTTACTGGTCACAATTAAAGGACATAGGAGCCACCGACCATCGTTTTGCCCTTGTGCCATTCTGACGAAGCTCATAACACCACACAGTCATTTATTTGTGACCACAAACCAGATAAGGGTTTAATGCAAAACACCTCACTTGGAGCACAGGAGTGGGTTTTGCAGAACCGCTATTGCTATTACCGCTATTACCAGAAAGGTTCTGTTACCGGTTTAAGTATGTATTATGATGCAAAGATTAACCGATTCGATTTTGACATCAACAGGTCAAGGGTCAGAGGTCATGTCAGATAAAGATCTGACACTTGAGAACAGCTGAAGGGATTTAAATCAAACTTGGTACAAGTGTGTATAATGATGTAATATTGTGGGTGGAGGCATATAGGTCGACGTTGTGACATCAAAAAGTGGCGTTCTCGTTTAAAAAAAAAAAATTCTATTATTCAACTGTCCAATTTTGATTAGTTGTTGCATTTTAATGCGGTCTGTATAAATGTATGGATAAAAACTTGTAAAAATTGTATTATGGGTACTGGTTTTAAACTTCGGTAACTTTCCTTAAATGGATTGGACTTGCAGAATGTTTTTGAGGTTTTGATTCAAAGGTCTCCACATACAGAGCACCCTTTGGCAAAAGTACTACAGAATTAATCATACATTTATTAGTCACTGAAGTAAAGCCATACATGTAAATTCATTTATTATTCTGGCCAAATAGCCAAAAGTGGTGGTAACTAAATCCAACATTAAAGAAAACTGTTTTACTGATATACATTTGATGTGATTCACAGGTGTGCTACATTCTACAACTCTCCTGGAATTTGATACATGGCCACGGTTAATAGCTACACTTAACTTGGCCAATCTTACAATCATTTTCTCTCTCATGTGGAGCATTTCATTGTATGGATTGGGCCAATTCCAATTGCTCCCATCTGGTTTCATTTCTGAATGAAATGCTGCAATAAATCACTTCTTGACCTGGGATGCTGGGCCATCTGACCACACTGACACTAGCTTTACATCTTTTGGGAGGGCACAATAATCCTATCCAGATACACAATGTGGATCAGTTATCCTTTGAGTGGATCAGGCCGTCTGACGCGATCGCACTTGAGTGAAGTGTTTGAGTGCCACAAAGCAGAAGTGAAGCTACTGATCTCAAGAAAAAAACAAGTTGGATTATAGGTAAATTAATCTACTTTTCTGTTTATCATTACCCCAGGTCCTGGGTTCGATTCCTGGTCTGTTTCGGTTCGTGTAATTTTCCCACATATGCCAATTAACTAGTTATAATCCTGTTCATTTATTTAATTGTTTCTACGCCTCAGTGGTGTTTGCAATAGCGGACATGGATTTGTCCCCTCCATTGGAATACTATGCCCTGGTGTTGGGCAAGCGGCTAGGGTGAGGGCTTAGGATCCTAGGATCCTGGGTTCGAATCCCGGTCAATCGCTGAATTAACGCCAGGGGGTTGACTCAGCCTGTCATCCTTCCGAGGTCGGCAAATTGAGTACCAGTTCACTGGTAATTCCCTGGTTGTCGTAAAAAGGCGACAAAAAGGGTTGGCGTCAGGAAGGGCATCCGGCCGTAAAACATTGCTTCAAAAAGGGGACCAAAAAACAACAACAACCACGGTCCCCGAAAAAGGCCAACCCCCGCTTGCGGGGAAAAATGGCCTCTAAAGGTGGTTTTTTTTTATTGGAATACACAGCTTAAAAAACAACATGACTTTCCGGTACACCTAATATTTGTACCAGGCAGTGGGTGGTTATGAAAATTAAGCACATTAAAATGCATGCAATTGTTTGTTTTGCTCAGCTTCTTTCCAAATACCGGAGTGGAAAGCTACCCAAAGCGTTCAAGATCATCCCATCACTCTCTAATTGGGAGCAGATCTTGTACGTCACAGAACCTGAGCAGTGGAGTGCTGCTGCTATGTACCAAGCAACAAGGTATGTCATGCAAAGTTGCATGCTAATAAACTGTGTATTGTGGTTCTGCAACACTAACTCCTATGCTCGAAGTCAGGAGTTGTTTTGCATTATAACCGTATCTGGTTTGTGGTGTTGTGGAACTAATTAATTTAGCCTTGATTGATAGACAGAAGACTCAATGATTAATGTCCACAAACTGTTTAAGATAATTGCTGATTTTTAATGAAACATGGAGGACTTTGCTTAGGTTACAAAAAGATATACATCAAAGGACTTTAAAAACCACTTGGTAAGAATCCAACTCCAGAAAAGAACACACACACACACACACACACACACACACACACACACACACACACACACACACACACACACACACACTTCTAAGTAAAATCCTGAATCCTTTCTGCAGTACATCCTTTCTTATACTTGTGAAGGAAAAAAGAATGGGGCTGGGCTGAGGGGAAGAGAGAGGAAGGGGGAAACGAGATAAGAAAAGTTGAAGGCAAACTGGTTTTTCCATTCTTTTCATCTTGGGAGAGGTTTTGGGTTACAGAAAATACAATTCAGTGATTGTGAAGCATACAGTTATAATATAACACATTTCCCATTTTGTAACTTGCATCAAATGAATAGAGCATTAACTCACAGTTGTGTAAGCCTACAAGAAAGTGTGTGATTTCATGGATTCCCCAACAACAACACAACATGCATTTTAAGGCCATTTTCCCTGCTATAGCGGGGGTTTAATTCCAATATTCTATTTATTGTTCAATTTATCTCGTTTTTGGCCCTCTCTCAATGGTGAATGATCACTTCAAAAAGTCTAGTATCTGCATCTGCCGCTCCATACCTCATCCCTCAGATCGGCAGTCTGCAGCCTACTCACTCTCTGCAGACCTGGATAAAATCAGACTGGTCAAACAAGTGGAACATGTCTTTGAATCCTAACAAATCTCACACTCTTACTATGTCTCTCTGAAAAGACCGACTGGACAACCCTCCCATCTACTTTCTCAACAATCCTCTCCAAGTTCTGTCACTCAAGCTTTTGGGTCTCACTATCTGCCATGATCTTTCCTGGGAAAACCACATTTCCAAGCTGGCCTCCAAAGCCAGTCGCCGACTGGGCATCCTCCGCAGCTCAATGGAAAACTGCTCTCCCCTCTGGGCTGGTGTTCCTGCCTCACACCTAGTTCAGCTTCACACTGTTGAAACCAAAGCTTTCAGAATCAGTGGAATCTCCCGCGATGAAGCTGATTGTGAGGACATTTCACTCACTCACCGCAAGCAGGTTGGTGGTCTTTCTGTCTTCTACCGACTCCTCTCCGGCCTTGCTCCCCCAGCTCTGTCTGTGCTCTGTCCCCCAAATATTCCTACAGGTCGCACAAGATCTGCCAGTAATCCTCTTCTCGTGAAACTGCCAAAATCAAGACGGTCTATTCACCTTCACTCTTTCATTCCTCTTGTCTCCCGCCTCTGGAACAAACTCCTCCACTCTCTTCAATCCCACTCCTCCCTCCATGCCTTTAAAACAGCTGTCCACCACCATCTCTTATCTTCCCCCATCCAAAACCTTGATCTTTTCTATCCTCGTCAATTTCACACCAGATCCACTCTTTTGAAATTCCGACTTCTTTCCTGGAAGTCCTAGCAGTGTCCATGTTTTATAGCTCTCCCTCCCACAGATCTCCTGATGTCCCTGTTCTCTACTGTTGTACTTGTGTGCTTCCCACTCTCTCCTCATCTTGTCTCCCGCTCCCTTTATTACATGTTTTTTTTTAATGTTTTCGTTTGTTTGTTTTTTGTGATTAATGTTAGCTCTTATACGAGCCTTGATCTTGTATACAAAAAAAAAAACTCCAGTTGTCCAGAGAGATAGCCTTGATCTCATGTCTGACATTGATTATTGGGAGAGTAGAAGCAGCACGTCCAAGTTAGTGACCTCATCTGAAACGGAATAGTACCTTCAGAAAGTATTCACACCCCTTCACTTTTTCACATTTTGTTGTTGGAGCCTGAATTTAAAATGGATTGAATTGAGATTTTTTTTTTTGTCACTGATCTACACATAATCTATATAAATAAAACAGTGTGTGTGTGTGTGTGTGTGTGTGTGTGTGTGTGTGTGTGTGTGTGTGTGTGTGTGTGTGTGTGTGTGTGTGTGTGTGTGTGTGTGTGTGTGTGTGTGTGTGTGTGTAATGTTACCGATAGACTCCTAAACGGAGAGGCTTACGTGCTTGATATTTGACAAAGACATGGCCATTGAGCCTGGGACGAACATGGCCGAACTCAAAATATTTGACGATCCATATTTTTTATTCATATTTACCTCAGCGCATTTCAGCGAAGTACCCGCTAATCTCAGCCGGTTCCAGAGCAGCTCGCTGATTCGCTCAGAGCGATCACGTGATGTTCCATTACCGCCGCCAGACTGATTCGCTCAGAGCGATCACGTGATGTTCCATCCCGTCACACGTCACACGTTTTTTCACCTTTTATGCGATCGTGTTTTGTATCGATTTTGTGCGATATGAATTAAATGTCTTTGAAACAGCTGTGAAACGTCTTTCCACAACCCTTCTGTAACCGATTGGAGCAGTTTATTGACGCACAAAACGAGATCCGCGAAACGAGTTGATCGAGTCGTGCTGACCAAGATGGCGACACGGCGGCTTCACTTTTCACGGAGAATGAGCGTTCTATATATTTTCAATTCAGGGCGCCCGTGATTTGTGGCATAGACATGACCATTGGGCCTTCACGGTGTAATTTGTGCGAAGCTTTTGTCCGAGTGAGCTTGAGTCGAGAGGGCGAATGTACAGGTTGGTAATGTACGGGTCTCCCTTCCCCCGCCCGGCAACGCCGGTACTGGAGGACGTCACAGGATCGGTGAGTCTCCAAAATCCGCTTCGTGCTGTTGCGAATATGCAGGACTATGTCCGATTGTTGTGCTGCTCTCCGACCATGAGAACTGCAACGTCATTGTTGACTGGCCATCCCCTTCCCTCCCCCTTCCCCCTCTCCCCTCCGTCCCCCCTTCCCTTCCCCCTCCACCCTAACCCCTCCACCCTACCCCTCCCCTTCTCCCCTCCCCCTCCCCCTCCCCTTCTCCCCTCCCCCTCCATTTCCCCCTCCCCCTCACTTTTCCCCCTCCCCCTCCATTTTCCCCCTCCCCCCTTTTTCCCCCTCCCCCTCCCCCCATTTCCCCCCTCCCCACCCCCCTTTCCCCCCTCCCCACCCCCCTTTTCCCCCTCCCCCCTCCACCTCCCCCTCCCCTCCCCCTTCCCCCTCCCCCCCTCCCCCTCCACCCTACCCCCTCCACCCTACCCCCTACCCCCTCCCCCCTCCCCTCCAGACCGACACACGAACGAGCGTATCGTAAAATATATAATGTAACGATTATGGTAATTTTTTTTCACTCTTTACACAACAACAAACAACAGGCATTTTAAGGCCATTTTCCCTGCAAGAGCGGGGGTTAGCCTTGCGGTCCCCATGACAATGTTCTCCATTTTGCACAGTCACTCTTTACACAGCTGCACTACAATTCAACAGAATGTATTCTCTTAATTATAATAAGTTTGGCTTTCACTTTTCGAAATTGTGCAAAGTGAAATTTTGGCTGTGTTGCATACGCAACTTCATGGCTCTGAATACATCGTTAAAAACAACTCGGAAAATACCATTTGTAGTGACGATTGTGGTATTTCAATATGCTACTGCCAAATCCCCTACCGAACTTCCTGCTCTTATCGATGCCATATTATTTATGACTTGTCTAATGGGAGCAGCAACTTTGAACGCAGTTAATAAATCGATGTACCAGAATGTGACGGTGACTCGCTGAACTCGTTTACGATGGTTTCTTTGATTGCATGTTTATTTTTTATGCATTTTTCTGTTTTATTATCCAATGCAGATGGCTTTGCATTCAAACAAAACTCCCTTACTATGCTAATCACATACACAATCTTCACACTCATTTGTTCCAGTTGCTCTGGTAAGCGATTTATGTTTCATTTGGCCTTGGTGCACCATAACTCCTTGGGCTTTATCAGCTCCCGTTGGACTTAGTCGGAAACGTTGGCTTATGGAATTAGTTCGTGCGTCCACAACCACATGTCGGAGATGTAATGCCCGATTTTCTTCATACTTGGCACAAAGACGATACATGACGGTATACATATGCACATCAATTTGTTTTTTGCGATGCGATCAAAGATGGCTGACTGGCGGCCGTTTTAGTTGTTAAAAAACCCAATGTTGAACACATCCTCATGCATTTCTTGGACATACATTTGCCAATGTTGTTTTAACTTGGCACACAGATAATGAATGATGGCTTACAAAGGCATGTCATTTCTTTCGAGATCATATCCAATATGGCTGACTGGTGGCCATTTTGTTACTTAAACGTGTCCCCAACTATTTCTCGGACATGCATGGACCGATTTTCTTCAAACTTGGCACAAAGACAATACATGAGTATATATATGCAGAATATTTTGTTTTGTCATCAGACCAAAGATGGCCGACTGACGGCTTTTAACTCCGTACAGCAAAATTACTAAAACCACGGTGGGAGCTGTCTTGTTCTTCTTGTTGATGTGAAATTTAGCAGTCTTTAGCAGTAATGTAATTTTAACGAGAAAAATTGGGAAAAAATTTGAAATTGGAAAAATTGGAAAAACAATACAGCTAAAGGAAAAACAAACAAATACAATGACTTTGCCCTTTCACATTTTGACCCAATTTTTAATTATTTTCTCCATATTCTCATAAAGGTTTGTTGAACATTTGATGACAAAAGCTCAACTGGTAAAATTAAGTTATGGCCTGGACAGGCAGAGGGACACACACATACACACAGAAGTGATTGCAAAACCATGCTTCGTGGGGGAGACAGGTTAACTAGGGAAAATCCTGCATGCATTTTCATTCTCAAATTTTTGAGTATGAGTGCTTGAAGCATGTGAATCTCCACCCCATGCCACCCACTCCCCCCCCACCCCCATTGTTGTGCTTTGCAGAACGTTCACTGCAAATCTCAAAGAGAAAATGGCACAGCGCTTCTTCAATCTTGTGTTGCTACCTCGGATTCGAGATGACATTGCAGAGTACAAGCGGCTTAACTACCATCTGTTTATGGCTCTTAAGAAGGCTCTTTATAAACCTGGGGCATGGTATAAAGGTAATGTGCTACCTACCTATGAAGTTTGATGATGGATGGGTCAGCCTTTTTATATAATGTCAGTCATGAACCCCTGAAAGTTGTTTTGTTTGTGGTTGGGGATGGAGGATGTCACAACCAACAAGCTCCATGACTTGGGGTGTGGCTGTTTCCTTTTTGGGTATGATAATCTGAATGTGCCTTGGGAGTGGTCGTAACCTCCGAGCACGTGGCGATATATTGTGTGCAAGACAAGGATGTTGGGATACTAAACTACCACTTTGGTGTGAAAATCATTCCTTAATTATGCAATATGTTGAGAACATTAACACAGCACACCCAGTATTTCCCTGCTCTGCAAAGCAACACTTCCTTAAAAGGTGTGCAACAGGTACTTAAACTCCATTGTAATCGAGATTCCATGAAGTAATGAGGTGAATTGAATAGTTTATTGGGTGCCGTAGCTAACGGGCTAACCCCCGCTCTTGCAGGGAAAATGGCCTTTAAAATGCCTGTTGTTGTTGTTGTTGTTGTATTGGGTGCCGTAGGTTCACAATACATTTGCCACATTGGGCCATCACAGGTTAAATAGAAGGCAAGAGGTCGTGCCAATGTTGTAAACTGGACATGTAAAATTGCCAGATCGGCTCAGAAGAACCTTAAAGTTATGAATAGTGGAATATTGCTCCTCATTTTCTGCCAATAATCAAGTACAGAGCACTAGTTACAGGGACTGTGGTGTGCTAGTTGCCAAAGGCAGAGCAACACCCCTATTAGAAATCAAATAAATTAGTTTGAATGGATAACCCTGCATATTTTCTTCCTGCCCCATGACTTTTGGTCATAACTTACATTCACAAACTGGTTTGGTGTATTGGTGTAAGGAGTGGTCCCGTCTGTGCAGCATTTTTTCTGTCTTCGTACCTGTGCAGGCATATTGCTGCCGCTCTGCGAGTCTGGGACTTGCACTCTTCGAGAAGCCATCATTTTCGGAAGTGTAATCACCAAGTCATCCATACCTGTGCTACATTCCAGGTTGGAATTGGATTGTAAAGCTTTTCTCTTTGCTGTGCTACTCCATGGTAATGCTTCCCATTGAATGACCACTTTGGGATTGGAGTGAATTGTCATATGTACGTAAGGGAGATTTGATAAATGTGTAATTTTTAAGAAGGTTGCTCAAACATATCTTTGTTTGAATGTTTTTGTGAAGTGAATGCTGAATCGCTCACTTCCACCTTCTCCAACCCACATAGCGCCGCATTGCTGAAGCTTGCAGAGATGGAGTACACCGGGGCAAACAGCATTTTTATTCGACTCCTTGTTGATAAAAAGTACGCACTGCCTTATCGCGTGCTCGATGCACTGGTATACCATTTCCTGCGCTTCTCCACGGATAAACGCATGGTGCCAGTGCTCTGGCACCAGAGTCTGCTGTCGTTCGTACAGCGATACAAAGAGGACCTCTCGTCGGAGCAGCGGGAGGCCTTGTTGGAGCTTCTGAAGTCACAAACCCATCCTGTGATCTCTGCTGAGATCCGACGAGAGATTAACAACTCTGTGGCCAGAACCTTGATTACAACCATACCTACACCTGCATCCATGGAATAGCACTGCCTGGGCTTTGGTGACATTGTGGCAAGCAAGTGAAAACCACAGCAGAGATCTGCATTCTTATGTCGATCTGCATTCTTATGTCGATCTGCATGCGTGATGATTGTGCATGATTCAAGAGTACTTGCTGGGGCATTTAGGAATATATGAAGATTGAGGCATGCCATTTTCCATTTTACTTTAACGGCAGTATAAGGAAAATGACAGTAAAAGGAGAATGCTATTTTCCTGGTTACCTTTTAAAATAGCTTATTTATGGGAGTTTTTTCCATTATATCTTAAAATGTAACATGGCCTAAAGGAGTTCCATCAGACCGGTCCTTCGCCAAGACGGGTAGTTGAGGAAGTGGAAATTTTCTTTTTGTTTCAAATTTCTTATTTTTTGCAGAGTTGTATCTCCACTCCCCCCTCCTTCTTCCTCCATTATAGGGGCCGTAAATATATGGCATTTTTGAGAATACCGAATTCTTTGTCTGGTGAGGACCATATATGATTGATGAGGAATTATTTCCTCATGCGTGTGACACAAAGCGGGGGTTAAGAAATTGGTTCACTCTGTCTGACAAACGTCAGTCGATGATCGAGAAACAACTTGATTCCAATTGAATTGTATATTTTGAACAGTGTAGAACATGAATCGGAATGTTAATCTGCAGTTCAGCAGTACATTGGCTCTGAATTTGACAATTGTACGGAATCTCGTCCCAATTGTGTACGTGCACAGAAAAGTAAAGCAATTACTTCTGCCCGTTTGGCAATCAAACAAAATCGAAATTCATTCCAAACAGGAAACGTAATGTTTTTAGGGCCGTCATAAAGGACACAAACAACAGGCATGAATAACTGATTTGTGTTAAATAAGGTGGTGTAAAAGACTGTGTGTGCATCAGCGGCAGGAAAATTTGGAATAAATCTTTTTTTTTTTTCCTGTAGGCTTCAGATTTTTAAAATTTACATTGAATAATATACGGATTTGAACAATGTAGAACACTAATCACCTTGTTTGTACATCTAAAAAACCCCAGTCTAACAGCGCTTAGGAAAACTTTACGCCGTCTCAAACAATAAAATTTGCCGCACGCTCTGGGGGTACAGGGACTTCGATATTCCGGTAAAAATGTCGGCTTGTGCCCGTAAATATAGACTGTGCTCGGAAATACAAAACAAGAGTTGAAAAGACCTTTCCCATGTCTTTTTCTCAAGACTGCGTGTGGTAAGGTGTTCACTGAACTCCCGAGTTGCTGATTAAAAATGGTATACTTTGCTGCTGTGTATATCGACGGTGAAAGTTTTTGCAAAAAAGTGGTTTGAACATGTATTGTTGAAAGAAGCGTCCGTCTGTCCGTGTGTTGCGTTTCGTTCTAAAGGGTTCCTGCTGTCATATATTGATGGAAAGCTAATAATGGGTTTACTTGGAACAAAGATTAGTGTCCGTTTAATCACACGGATGCCTGTTTTAAAATCCCTTTTTCTGGGATTGAAGAAGAAGAAGAAGTGGGAAAGACAGCAGAAAAATCATTCGAAAACCTACCACAGCAGGAAACATTTGAAGTTTAGAAGGAAAAGGGAGCACACAAAATTATATATCATAATATTTAACGAAGCAATAGAAAAATTTATATAAATACATGGAAGATGTCACAAAGAACAACCACCCCAGCTACCACAACAGCAACAACTAGAACGGCACTCGGAAGAGCGCATACCTTCACCAGGTATGAACAGTTTACGTTCTGTATGCCACTGATAGCCCAGATCTGCATCCGGACCTGAACCAAAATGGAATGGGCTCGTTCTCGTCACCTACCCCCCTCATTCACCAAGTTTCACCCGAATCTCTGTACAACCTTTTGAAATATCGTTTTTGGCCCTCTCTCTCTCAATGGTGAATAATCACTTCAAAAAGTCGAGTGTCTGCATCTGGATCTTCACCAAAATCGAATCAATTCATCTTTGTCACACATCCAACCTGGACACCAAGTTTTGTCTGCATCTGTCTATAATTTTGAGATATCCTATCACAAACAAACAAATATGGGTGAATGCCTAACCTCCGTCCACCTTCAATGGTGGATGAAACAACAAGTACGTGTTATTATTGATCAAATTTTCACGTCTCACTTCATTTTACATCATTGAGTTTCACAGATAGGCATGCAATATGTTTGTGGTACAACTTGCTGTATTTTGATTAAACCCGTCAGCAAAGCGACGCATACATCACCCCCTCATCTATATCATAAAAGGAGCCGTGTCTGTCTGTCTGCCATGTTATAACTTGAGAACGGATTCCAATAAATTCAACTACGGTGGATTCAGGGTATTCCGGGGAAGGTTTCTAATGCAAAAAAAGGTTGGTTTGTGTGTGGGAACATAGGCATTGGGCACACGTGTCGAAACTGCAAACGCCAACTCTCAGGAGTATGCTGCATTTGATTGAAGGTCATCGAGCCAGCTGGTGTTTTCCCAGACAATCCAATAACGATTTGGTAATTATTCTGAGACTAGTCCACATTACAAAAGCTTAATTTGGTTATACTTCTACCTTCAATTGCATTTGAAGGGAGCTCCAAAACCTCTAGTTTACCACTCAGCCACCACTTTGTCTGGTTTTTGAAACTTTAATTACTTATTTCTTTGTTTGCCAAGTCTGTTGAGGGTTGTGGCAACGCTGGGATACGAGTATTCACTCCAGTCTTGTACTGTAGATGGAACACCTGTTTACTAAAATGAGCATGTTCCATCTATTGGCCTCTCTAGTGAGATTACTGCATTTTCAATTTTAGGCCGATTTTTTTTTTGTCGATTTATGTATTTATTTATTTGGTTGGTTAAGACAAGTACAGGCACATTTTCTTTATTTCCACTCTATCCCTAAATAGTGAAGATCAAGGTCATATGGTGGTCCGAAAAAAAATGGTCTTGAGCCTCGAGAGGCCCATCCGGCACCAAAAGTGGCCATCATTGGATCACAGACCAAGGGTAAGTCGTGGCCAATTGTCAAGGGTAAGCCTCCCCCGGTCGCTTTGTTATCACTGGTATCTAGTTCCAAATTGTCTTAAATGGTGTATTTCCACTGGAGGTTCCTATCTGGGCCTCTCAACCATTCCCCAATATTGATTAAAGTACAAGGTTCAGAATATATCCAAAGTCCTACCAAAAATCTAATTTTGAATGTTTGCACACCGAGCGAGGCAGAAATATTGAGGAGCGATGCAATGACAGCAATGGAACACAGTATTAGAAATGGTTTATTGAGGTACAAATGGGTAATCAATTTGATTTTGATGTTTTTTTTTAATGTGTGATTATTTGATTTCTTGTTAATATTGTTGAAACAGACAAAAATAAAATTGGGGGAGGAATGATCATTTGTGTTACTCTTTTGATGAAACATTTGTCATTGCCGACACTTGGTATCTTGTATGCTGCTCAGCCTAATCTTCTACCAAAGATGTGAGTAGAGACTCGTCTGCACGGTGAGGTAGTTGGACGACAAGTCCTCGCCTGCTGGCTGCCTCTTGGCTTACGATAGCCTTAGCTTGTTCACTGCCGCTCCATGATCTCCTGCACAGCTGCACATGGGATCAGTCAGATGTGGGTTTGTGCTGCATATTCTGATCATCTGGTGTCATAATTCCAGGAAAGGTGACTTGAAGGGACTTACTCCATGAACCACATCCCAATATAGCATGTTCCTGGCTCTTGCCCCAGCTTCGAGAGATCCATCCAGCACCAAACCAAACCCACCATTCACAGCTTCTCCCCTTTTGTGTACAAACAGGGAAACAATAATAAAAATGCTTTATGCTTTTGTTGTAATTTTAATATCTTAAACTTTGTTTATTTGTAATCCCAATGTCTTACTCACTTAACAGAAGTGCAGGTCCTGTTTAAGTATTTTCTCCACTTCAAAACCAAAATGCCCACTTCAGTGCCATATGTTGTTTTTATTTTAGGAAATATCCCCACTCCATGTACATGGAATGGAGCAAAGAAAGTAGGAAATGTAGGATTATTAAAAGTTTGTGTCCAAAGTACGTGAAACACACAATTTACTTGTTATGCGAGATAATCTTAACTGGAGATGTCATTAAAACTAGCTCTAAAACACATATCTCTGCAATATTTATGTTTTGGCAGTTTTGTATCTTTTTTATTTTTATCCACCAAAGATATACAGGATGGTTCATGCTTTTGAAAGTTGTCTGAGAGGATTGAGCTTCTTCTTCCTCACCTGTACGCAGGATTCAAACCCAGGCAAGCCAGCTTATTGGGGAGTGTGCATACCTGTATGAAATCCTATCAGCCCAGAGGAATGAGCTGTAATACCCTCATTGCCAGTTCTAGATTTCCACTTTCACCACTGTGTGTGGGAGTGCTCCTGAGATGTGATTGCCATTTTTCAGTTTAACTAGTCATGATCAAGGAATCTGTGATGACTGGTACATCGTCAACATACCAACCAACACCTCCACCATTATGCAGAGCAACCCAGGTTGCACCTCTGAAGGCATCACCAATGACATTTTGTACCGCCATGTCTGCAAGAAACAAGAGGTGGATCACAGCCAATTAAACCTCAACATCTGCTTTACATGGTCTGATGAGGACTGAAAAAGAAGCATGAAATATGATGTTCAATCAAATGAGGTACACCTGCACAAAAAGCTGATCCATCGTATATGTTGGACGTTTCACGGAAAGGGCTGTCTGTGCCCCCCACATCGTGATGATCTCTGCTGATTACAATGGGAGCCTGAAGGAAGAATCGACGATTTGCACATCATGAAAACAGTTCATTCTTCAGATCGTTCTATCAATCAAATTAACTCACATATCTATTTCCATGGACAACCACTGGAAGAGGTCCAGTCTCTTTAAATTGTAGGCCCCACCATCAGCCAATTCGAAATTCTCTTTTTTGGGGGTTTTTTTCATTAAAAAAAAAAAAAAAATTAAATGTAAAAATTAAAATAATTTTTTTCATCAAATATAAATTTTCAATTAATCAAAAACCCTCTCCCTGGGCCAACGACATAGCAAAGCTGACTTCCAGAGCCAGATGCAGAATGGGTATCCACCATCAATCCAAGTTTTTCTTTAGAAAAAAAAATCAGAACTACTTTCAGTCCACAAAGTCTTTGGCCATAGCTCAATGGAGTACTGCTCTCTACTATGGCTGGCACCCCAGTATCACATGTCTCTCTTGGATTCTCTGGAATTTAAGCTCAACCTTATTGGAATCTTCTGTGATGATGCCAAAGCACAAGGTCTGTTGCTTTCACATTGTGAGCATGTCCGTAGTCTGACGTAACAACTCTCCATTGTTGCACGATCTGCTATCTCTCAGTTCTCCAACCCTCCCCAGCAATTCCAGGATGCATGCGTTCTTCCCGTAATCCCATTAGTTAAACTACCAAAATCCATGCGGATTGCACACCTCAACTCTGTTCCTCACTTCTCCCGTTTATGGAACCCTTCCACAGGCTTTTCTTTCCCATTCTTCGCTCCATGGCTTCAAGCAGGCAGTGCACTGCTGCCTCATATCATTCCCCAATGTGACCCATGATCGTTATTACCCCATAAACCCTTACTAACCCCAACTCTTTTACTTTTTGGTTTCAGTTTTTCCCCTCTTCTTTTCCTGTTTGTCAATTCCATTGCTAGTTTTTCCCAATTGTTACCCCATTGTTAGTTCAACATTGCTCTTCTAAGAGCCTCACTATAATAAATGTACCATACTCTTGATAGTGTACCGATGCTCCCAAAGCAGGCTTTTGGCAAATATGATTGTTTGCTGTTGCCTTGCCAGCAGTTGTCAAGACATGGATTAGTGATTTGGCCAGGGGGCCCAGTGTGGCTTGCCTACTCTTCATGAATGATACTGTGGGAGCTTCAACCTCCACCACCTCATGCAACAGGCTCACACATTAGTAGGGAGATAATGGGGCTTCCAGGACACCCATGTATTTAGATGGGACTTTTCCCCAAACTGTCCATTTTTCCCCTGATTACCGTGACACCCCTTTCTCCTTTTACATGTAAGTGAATGGGGGAGTCCTTACTTACCCTCCAAGGACCACGCGACATTCAAAATTCCTCATTGATCCTATGAATATTTGCTCATTTTCTAATTTTTTAAACAACTCCATTCTCTTATGGAACTCATCCCCATCTAGGATATTGATAAACTTAACATTAAGCACCTTTCTCTGTGCGTTTATAAAATGATATGTTTCACAGAGGGACCTGGTCTGTCCTCCTCCCGATCCACATACCATTTTAAAATTATAATATTTATTATCCGGTTGATAACCATCAAAGTTCTCACTCCACTCTAATATATTTTTCTTCCCGCCCTCCATTACCCCACTTAACAAATGAATACGTTTATCAGTCTTGAGGACCTTCTGACCAGTGATCCTCTCAACCTCTCGGATCTGGTATTTCTCACATTCGTTATGTTTACCATTTATATACCAAGGTTGATTACACCTCCACCCTTTAGTCTGGTTAATACTTGGTTCTATCATTTATTTATTTATAAAAAAGGTGGCGGTAGCCCTTAAAATCCCTAACCCCATTATCTTATCACTAATATATGGATGGTTGTTGTTTAATGGCTTATCAGTTTTGTTTTTTGTAATTCTTGTGAGTAAAATGAACCCAAGATTTCTTCCCCATTCATATCATATAATTTGTAAGTCCAAGGGACTGTATCCAGTACTTCAACAATTTTAAATAATTCATTAGTCCACCTCTTTGTATAACCTTTCTCAAAATGGCTTTTCCATCTGTATATTCTTACAATATCACCAACTTTGAACTTGGGCTTTCTCAAATTAATCTCCTTTTCATATTCTAATTTTGTAAATGTTTCTGATGGTTTTGATTTTGTTGATGAATGAACTGTATTATTGTAATTATCTACAATATTCTGGATTAAATATACCCATTGTTGAGAACCGAGTTGTGTGAATTTTTTATATAGTTTCTCTTTCAAAGTGCGATTAAAACGCTCAATAACAACTGCCTTTCCTTCATTAAAGGTGCTGTATAATTTAATATCCTCCCCCTTAAGAAATTTCATAAATATTTTGTTATAGAACTCTGTTCCCTCGTCAGTCCATAACTTCTTTGGTTTCCTTTTATCCCCATCAAATATTGACTTAAAGGCTAACATTAAAGTATTACCTCTCTTGTTTTTCAAAGGAACAACCCAGGCAAATCTACTCCTCAAATCAATAACGGTTAAAGCATACCTGTATCCCTTATCATTATTTAGTTCGATTAAATCAGCGGACCATATGTGGTCGGTGTATTTAGAATAAACTTTCCTTCTTTTAAACTTTGTGATTATAGGTTTATGTAATTCATTAGCCAAAATAGTCTAGTAGGAAGACTAGGTCCCCCTGCACCCCCCGGAGATATACTTCTAATCAGTGTTTCTAGATTGGAAAAAATGTGTAGAAAATGACTAGCTATGGCCCCAAGCTGAAAAAATGTCCCACATACCATTTTTATGCAAATTACTGCTGCCATTATCAAAAAAACGATTTTTGACATATCTCAGCCAATATTGCAGATAATTGAAAAATGAAGGTGTCTAGACCCATGTTTTGAAGGGCATAGATCATGATAGAACTATTCATAACATGATTACATGTGTCTATGGTATACTAGTATGCTAATTAGTGCTTTATTTACAAAATAATCACAGTTTTACGAAATAATAGACTCATATTAAGGTCCGTCTACACAGACGTTAACACAAAGTTTTATTTTTCTAAATATTACAACTGTCAAAATAGTCCTAGCACTCAATGTGACCACTCTTCTCTTGCTTGTTTTAGATAAACATCATTAGCATTAGTGATTCTACACTGAGTCAGTCATCATCATTTTCATCGAAATCGTCAGAGTCAAACTCTTCTTCTCCTTCCTCTTCCTCCTCCTCTTCGTGCTCTCCTGTGTTCAGAAGATCCACCAGTGAGGTTGGTAGGATGGGACCACTGGACCACATTGGTTTCAACAGTCCTTCATCAGTCCTTATCCATCCTTGCTCCTCATAAGGTTTTGGCTTTTCGATGATAGGTTGATCGGCTCTTTTGTACAATGCTACGCGGTGGTTCACACGCTGGATGTGCGGCTTCAGGGCAGACTGGCATGGAGGAAGGCGAGCCAGATCAACCTTGGACTTGGATGTGAGGGTCTTGTCCTCTCCCACCATTTTTCGTAGCAGCTTGGCACGGACAATGTCCACTGATGACTCGCGACTCTGGCCGTACATCACACAGGTGAATTTTTCTAACTGCCTCTCCACCTCAGGGTTGGCATCCCAGTTGTCACCCAGTTCACCGAATGCCCTGTGAAACCTGGGATTCTTCTCCAGCTTTTTCAAGGGCCCGACTTTTCCCTTCCCTTTGAAGGCACTGGTGCAGTCTTCTCCGCTGAACACATAGTACCCCAGGAGAGTGGCACAGTAGTCCTCTCCCAGGGATTCTGCCAGCTCAGAGACGTTGACAAGTTGGCGATGCTTCCCTGACCCTGTATCCAGGTACACCGTCAGCTTGATGTTGTGGGCATGGTGGAGCAGGATCAGGAGGATGTCTGTGTCCGGTGTTCTGACTACAGCGTTCTTGTATCCGATGGTAGCAGCATGATGGAGGTACAGAACCACCCTGGTATCAGTCTCTTCCTGGTTGCTGTAGATCGTGGGGAGTTCACGTACCTCGACCTGAAACACAAAAAGGCACCGCATTTCAATCACCAGTCACTGCCAGTTTCAGATCTAGACAAACAGTTTTTTGGTGTGTCGAGTTTTTGGCTACGCTGTTGTGACCTATTGATGGTAGGTAGCATTCGGTCCTTGCTGCTCTCGAACCCGGGCTTGACCTGCACCATGATTCCTCCAGCACTGTTTACAATGTTGCTGCCGTGCACACTGGTAGTGGTTTTATTCAAGTTGTCCCACTCACAGTGGAATACAAGGTTGCCCTCTCCTGTCACAATTTGTGGTGTACGATAAGTTGAGACTTCATCCAGGACCTTGGCGAGAGCAGTTTCCAACTCCAAGGCGAAATCGTAGCTCTCAGAGTGTCCAAGCCTGTGTAGTATTGTGGTGAGCTGTTTGCTTCGGAACAGGTGCCTTACAGTCACACAGAGGAGAATGTGCTTTGGTAACTTCCATTTTCCATCTGACACTGCACGGCACAGATCTTGTCCAATGGAGAAGACCAGACGCTTCACCTTTTCTGTCTCGATGCCCTCCTTGCCAGTCATTAGCACGCTGAGAAAGCGGACAAGGTCTGGAGGTAGGATGTCTTCAGGATTGAGCTCCATGTCTTCAGCTGTTGGTGGCCATGGTTGGTCTTTACACTCTCTGAAAGCCTGTAGAATACCCTGGCGAAGTTGGAGGGCAACATTTTGGTTCTTGTTTGTGCTTCCGAGTGTGAATGCTCGTGCGAGAGCATTGGAAACTGTTATGTTTGAGCTGTGCACAAGCCAGAAAGAAATGACATCACATTTGTCATGATCAACCTTCGTGAAGTGGATATGCTCCTTGATTGGGTCATTCTGTAGGCGTTTCAGTAGTTTCTCTGACCGATAATTTGAGTTCTCATATCCATTCAGTTTCAGTTCCTCGACATAGAGCAAGCGCAAGGAAGAAAGCTGTAGAACTTTATTCTGCTGGATGACCTGGGTTTGAATGTGTTCCAGTACTGAGTTGAATGCCTTTTCATGGGCGGCTGACATGCAAGCCTGCTCCTTTGGTGCTTCGGCTCTGTGAATCGCACGCTCATAGTTGTAGAATGCTGTGCGGAAAGCTTTAAAACATGACGGATGGTGTTTGGCCTCACATGCAAAGAGGTCTTTGTTTTTCACCTTTCGATGGAGTCGATAGAGACCCATTTTCTCAGCCCGTGTTTCGATTTGCTCCCATGCATTTTCTTTGTTTTTAAAGGATGGGAAGGTTGTAGGCCTCTCAGTATTGCGATGAGCATCTTTGGTCTCAACTTTCTCACAAAATATACACTCTGGCGGGAAGATGGGTTCAGCAGAACCTCCTGGTTTACGAGGAGAGTGATGCCATGATGAGGTTGATGGCCCTGGTTCTGTATCATCTCCCAGACGATGAAAGTGGCGGACAAAGTGCTTATAACACTTGCTGTGATATCCTACTCTTTCTAGGTCATCAGGAAGAGTTGCCGGGATCTGATCACATACTGATTGCATACGACATGGGGAGTCATGCGGTTGGTTGAGACGTCTATCCCGGATCTTTTGAAGCAGTTGCAGTTTTTCTGAAGCAGATCCTTTAATTTTACGGAGGGGCGTGAAATCCCCATGATCAGACATGGATGGTACATGAAGGATGCATGTAGGAGGAGAGCTTTGGGCTGCAGGTTCTACACTCCGTTTTCTTTTGGGCATGCTTGCTGTCGATGTCTACCATCACTGTTAAATGACAAATAAGAAATCACGAATGATGTTAAAAGTGCCTGTGAAAGGAGGCTCTGAGTTTTCAGTGAGGTAACAGAGGTTCTGAGTCATGTTCTACACTAGGGTACTTTTTAGCTGACTAAACCATGTTTAGTGGCATCAAAAGTGCTAATAGCTAAAACATCTAAATTCTTCCACACTAACGTTAGCTATCTAGGCCAATGAAACATTGTGCTAAGTTACTGTAGCTAGCTCAGCTGTCGTGCCTCTTTCTGGTTCAATTCATATACAGAAGTCAACAGATATGTCTCATGTTTGGCATTAACAAAAGTTTAAGTTACACCGACATTAGGAACATACTGTACATAGATGAGGCTAGCTTTAACGTTAGCTAACATGGTGCTAGCTGGCTCAGCTGTTATTCTGCCTGTTTATGATTTCATGCAGAAACTGAAGTCAAGAGTGTGAGTAACATTATAGTTAGCATCTTACCTGGCTAGATTGGAGGATGAATACCAAGAACAACACACAGATGGAATGGAAGACTGAACTTTCAACTGAGGTATTCAATAACATCAACGTTACCAATTGATACGAGCGCGCGACATTACCAATTGATACGAGCGCGCGAGCGCGCATGTTACATGGATGGAAATGTAAAATGGCAGCTATAGCAGCACTAATTTGGATCTCTAGTCTGTCATTTCTGCACTGTGATTGGATAACATAAAAAAATATGTTTGGGAGTTAACAGCAGGAGTTGGTAGATTTTACGTGGGCTGGGTGAGAAACCTTTAAATAAGCAAGTGAAAATCTCTCGCAATACAAAGTCAATGGTGGGAAGAAAAGTTGAGTGGTACCAATGTTACTGCCAATGTCCCGCCCCTATGCAAGACTCAGGAGCATCTTGTTGACATTTAACCTTGAAAATACCTGGGTTTAGACCCCTTATGTACCATGTTAAGTTATCTGCAGTATTAACGTATCCTTATCATTTGTAAAACTGATTATTTTGTAATTACAGCATTAATATGCATACTAGTATACCATAGACACATGTAATCATGTTATGAATAGTTCTATCATGATCTATGCCCTTCAAAACATGGGTCTAGACACCTTCATTTTTCAATTATCTGCAATATTGGCTGAGATATGTCAAAAATCGTTTTTTTGATAATGGCAGCAGTAATTTGCATAAAAATGGTATGTGGGACATTTTTTCAGCTTGGGGCCATAGCTAGTCATTTTCTACACATTTTTTCCAATCTAGAAACACTGATTAGAAGTATATCTCCGGGGGGTGCAGGGGGACCTAGTCTTCCTACTAGACTAAAAGCTTCTCAGTCTTGATAACATCATTAGAGCCTAATAGTTTTTTTAGGGTGAATAACCAAGACCAAGTTTCAATTTAGCACTTATCATTTTTTCACAATAAACCTATCAACTTTCTCTCTCAACGTAGGATTTCGTATCAAAGACAAATTATACAACATTTCTCTGTCTGCTTCATGTTTTTCATCCAATGTGGTGGTATCCCCATAAGCAATATCATGATTCATACAAACTTCATCAACCCTATTTATAGGTTTAGACCAAGGTTTAGGATTGTCAGCCTCATCTAATCTTTTATCCAGGTTTGTTCCTGGACCACAGAAAGAATACCCTGGAAGGTGTAATTCCCCTGGAATTCCAGTTGTTGTAAATTTACTTCCTGACAGAAACTTTTGTATGTCTCCTCCACTTTTAGGAGAGATAAATTGGCACTTTTTAGAGCCACACACTTGACATATTCCTTTTTGATAAACTCTATTATTTTTAGCTTTAACATAAGAGATATTTTTAGATTTAGTTTTCTTTTTACATTTGAGACAATAACTCATATTTATTTATCAGAAAAATTCCGACAGAGTATCAAAACCTTTTTGGTTTTTAACATATACATTTCAATCTTTTTTTTTAAAACATAAAGAATCCTAAGGAATGCCTTCACTCTCTCCTCCATTTATTTACAAATAAAAACTAACTAAAGTCAATAACACCAACATCATCAACCATGTAATCTTTTCCTTCTTCTTCTTCTTTATCCCCACTTTCTCGTTTAAATCTCCTCGCTGAACTCATCTCAACCATTTTTAAAATCATTATCTTAGTAAG
Organism: Myxine glutinosa; assembly: GCF_964187855.1. NCBI lineage: Eukaryota > Metazoa > Chordata > Myxini > Myxiniformes > Myxinidae > Myxine > Myxine glutinosa. The sequence continues at coordinate 85,081,510 of NC_136264.1, read as the reverse complement.
AGTCGTTAATTCTTTATTTTCCTCTTTGGTGCGTTGAGATTGATTTATTTGCTGTAATACACTCAATCTTTTACGAATCTCACTGATTTCCATCTTTTTATATTTTTCCTCCCTCTCTCTTTGCTCCCTCTCCTCCTCCTCTCTTTTTTCTGTTTCCTCCCTCTCTTCCTTCTCTCTTTTCTCCCTTTCCTCCCTCTCCTTTTTCTCCCTTTTCTCCTTCTCCTTTTTCTCCCTTTCCTCCTTCTCCTTTTTCTCCCTTTCCTCCTTTTTCGCCCTTTCCTCCTTCTCCTTTTTCTCCCTTTCCTCCTCCTTTTTCTCCCTTTCCTCCTCCTTTTTCTCTCTTTCCTCCTTCTCTTCTTCAACTCCTTCCTCATCCCTTGCTACCCTTGAGTTTGAACCCCAAAGAATATTATACATATACTCATCTGGATTTTGAGATATTCTTGTATCAATAATTATTTTTCTCATAATAGGATACCAATAAGATTTGTTGACGATTTCTAAAAGAGTTTTATATTTCATAACTTTGAGAAGTTCATTTTTATTTAATACTTTAAACAAGTCTCTATTTGTTGGTTTAACAATATCAGTATAAGGCCAGTTTTTTATGACAAAATTCCCATGTATATGCTCCAAATCATAAGGTATGTAATACCGAGCACCCTTTTCTTGTAGGTATCCTTGAATACAAAAATTATAATTCTCTTGTAGTCTTCTTCCTGCCATTTATGTATCAGAAATATATGTGAGATTAATATTATGACAGGTAATACCACCCCATCTTCCCACTACCAAATCGGTTTGTATTCCTCGGCTTTCTATCCTTATCTCATTACCTTCCTTCTTTGTCATGCTAACCATCGCTATACTATCATATATGTTTCTTTTCTTAAAATTATGTATTTGTTGTTTACTAATTGTACTTCCACATAAATCCTTATCCTCGCCAAGCGGATAATATTCTTCTTTACGAGACTGATTCAAATCATGTAGGTCTTCTAAGTTTATTGAAAAATACCAATTATACCCTAAATCAGGCATATCATACCCCCATTTATTAATTCGCATATTAACTATATGTCCTTCTTTATAAAATTCAATTGTAAGCAGGTAGTTAAATTCAATGAGGAAAGGTGTATGGTTAGTATAACCAGGTGTTGTGGTTGTAAATTTTACTTGTTTAACAAAACGTGCTGTTTTCTTTAAAAAATATATATTGTGATAAATCACTGAATCTAATTAAGTCATTCGCATCTGTAGGGTTTGGATAATTGATTAATTTATAAGTATTCTTCATATTAATATTTTTACTTATACTATATTTTTGTCGTTCAGCCTGTGCCTTTGTATAATAATTTGATAAATCAATATCCTGAGAGGATTCTCCAAAGATAGAACCATCTTTTCCAACATAAGTCATTTATATTAGATTAAATGACTGAATGATGATTAAATGACTCCAACATAAGTCATTTATGATATCATAAAAATTTTCATTATTGTTGAGTTGAAATAATACATATAAACATAATTGACCACAACATTTAGAATTAATTTCTTGAACTTGAAATGTTTGATAAACACCATTCTGTAAGAATTGTATTACTTCAACAGGTGGTGGCATACCATAACTATCAAAATAATATTTATCCTGACTATTATGAATACAAACCCAATGAGAACCATTCTGTGTGTCTAAATTCATTATAATATTCTTTGTATTTTTATTTATATGTATTAATTCATCTCTCATACAAATAACCACATTATCAATTTTTAGTTTTTTACAATACTTAGCTAGTTCAATATTTGACGTTGTATTCTTTCCAAATTGTTTAAACCATTTATTCATTTATTTATGAGAAAGATACAATCCATTACCCCTTTTAGTTAGTTTAACACCCGCTTGAGCGATAGAGGAAAGCATATCTCCAACCAACAATCTAGCTTTATCAGGTAGACTTTCAAGTTTTTGAGCAAAATCTACAATTACACCACTTCCACTAATTTGTTTCTCCAACTCCTTGTTATGTCTTTCCAATTCTTTTTGAGCTTTTAGTTGTGCCTTCCTTTCGTTAGAAGTTTTTACCACTGCTGAAATACCACCAGTCAATGCTCCCGCCACACTTAAACCAGCAAATAAAGGAATTAGAAACGGGAGAAATCCTCCCTCTTGTATTGAATATTTCTTTAACATAGGTTTTGTCATTTTAATTTTAAGTGATCCAGCATCATTTAGTGTTTTTACTTGTGTGTGTGTGAGTAAAACATTAATTCTTACAGCTCCTTTTCTTTGAATTGTATTAACATTAATAATACAAGGCTTTTGATTTTGAATACAAGATGTTAATTTTTTAAGATTGATTTGATTAACATATACCCCTACCATTTATTTATGAGAAAAAACCTATGTGATATTAATCATAACACCATTATCTGTATTAATCTGTAATTCTGTTTCTTCCAAAAGTAAACAATACGCGTTAACTTCTTCATTCTCTCCTCTTTCAATGTATAGAGAAGTATCCACTCTATTAGACTTTATAGTTTCTTTTTGTGAACTCAGGTCAATTGTATAGATTGTATAAAAGTTTTTTAAATGCAACCATATCCAAAATAGGATCATTATTACCATTGCTTTCACACACCTTTTGGTAAGACTTGTAGGCTTCCCCATAATCATTTTTTTCCCAATCAATTTCCAATCTATCTCGTGGATAAAATGTACCATCAAGAGAAACCCGAAGTTGTTTCACCTTAGCATTATCACTCAGTGCATTATTCTTATCAGTACCCTCCTCTCCATCTGGTTTCTTAAAAATGAGCCAGAGGTATCGAGGCTTTCCTTGAAGAACACCTAAATTCCAAGTGTAGGTAGTGTGTTCCAGTTTAACGTGTTGACATCTTCTTTTAAGGTATGATACATTTAGTGGGGTCTTTGAGTTAAGTCTTCTATTTAACATCTCTTCCGTTTTAAGATTAGGAGTATATTCACTGATATACCAACACAAATCATTAATAACAAATTTATTGTTGTCTCCAAAAGCATTTTCAACCCCAAAAAGCAACCTATTTACATTATCATTCCTTTGTAGTTGAAATCTAATTTTAAGACCATACAAAACTTTATCATAATCACAAAATCCAAATATACCTTTCAGAGGTACTGCTACAGTAAAGCTATTCTCTGGTTTTGTGTCATCATTATACATTGCCTTCCTTTGACTATAACCAGGGTCTGTGTTTGTACCCGTTGACATATCAGGAATAAAACCTTCAACAGCTCCCTTACCCATTCTATCACTAAACGAATATAGTGTAAATTTCATCATTTCAGATGTAGCAGCGACATAATCAACCGCTTCAACCTCTTGTGTTCCAATATACAGGCGAACACTATCAAACATTTTCCAGAAGAAATCATTTACGAGTGTAGCATTAGTATTATTCGCAGCCTTAGTGAATTTAAATTTACACAACAAGAAACTATCAGCTATATTCAAGTAAGTTTGTTGATTATTTATTTCAAAACTTTTTGTTCCGTTTGAATTCCAGTCTGTTCCTGTTATAGCATTTACCTTAAAATAGTCTTCCTTTTTAGTGGAGTTTGAAATGATAATCGTATCATCCAAATCATAGATACTATGAATCGCTTCCATACTTGTATTTATATAGCATTAAAATCGTTGAAACCCAGACCCGGGTATTTTAATGATTTTTTGCCGTTCTTGTGAAGATAGTTGAGTTTTACCTTTTTTAATTTCTTTGATTGCTTGTAATTTATGAGACTCCTTTTGAGCATCTTTTATACTCTTTATAGCACCCGCTACATTTCCCACGACAGAAGCAGTTGAACCAATTAGGTCTTTATGTTTAAGAATGGTTGAACCAATACCCATTAGAGTGTCAATTATCCCATCTCCTTTATTTCTAAATTGATGTCCCACACCCCGTTGTCTCTGGTTTATAGTATCCTCTACCAAGAAACATACCTTCACCCTTATGGTATGGTGAAAGGAACATCCCATCCCCTGTAATTATTTTATATTTTCCCAACTCGTGTTTTCTCACAATAACCATTATTTATTTATTGAAAAAGTTCACGTAGGTGAATTCTGATGGATATAATTTCATCATTGAAAGAAATAATTCGATTATCTTGGTCGGTTATCCTAAAATTTACTCTGTATATGGTTTTTCCTGACACAGGTAAATAGACAAGATTTTTTGGTTCCATATTAAATTTATAACCAATCGGGGTTGAGTATGCACTGAATGAAAATATTGTATTTGTTCTTATTCCATCGTTATAAGCACCATCAATCAAATCGCAATGAATTAATACTGAATTTATACCGACCGGAGGATATTTGAATGACATTATCACTGTAAATCGTCCCGTTAGTTTCAATCTTCTTTGAAGAGAAACCCAATAGCTCTCTGAACGAATTTTCAATGGTGAAATCAACTTTATAATTATTTTTAAGTTTAATAGTTGATTTTGAAGTGTGTTTTTGAATATCTATTACCATATTTTTTGGTTCATCACCTTGTTCTTTCATAAGGCGAGAGACCTCAGAAGATATTTGAGAAATCTCGTAAGCTCTGGGTGAAATGGTTATAGTTTTATATCCACTTCCTGGATTATAACTAAACTTGTTGTTTTTCTCTGTGATATTAAACAAGGTATTATACGTCTCCATTGACAACAAAGATGCCTCATATGAGGTAAGGGGGTCAAGTTGTAGTGGGTAAGGGAATGATGCTGTGTAATCACTCATTGTAAAATTAAAACAGAATTGTGCTTCTCATCTTATTTAATATCTAATAAAATATCTTTGTATTGACATTTATTAATTATTTTCATATTCATCAACTGGTCTAAAATGGCAGATGTTTCATTAAAACAATTGTTGTTTCCAGCCTTCTTACTACCTAACAACAATAATAGCCTATTAACTAATTGTGATGGGTCATTTGAAAGAAAGCTAACACCTGAACCAAGCTTACTTAAAGCATCAATAATATGTTTCTCCTTCTCATTCTTCTTACTTTTACCAGCAACAGAAACTCTATAATCAAGTGCATTTAGTAAATCAATATATACCCTATCTTCCTCTCTTTCCATATCAAGTGGTTCCTCAAAATATTTTGAACCGCTGAATCCGGAGTTTGTTAGAAGAAACATTAATCTTGGAGTTAATTCAGCATTTGGTTGAGCAGAACTTAAGAACACCAATTTATCATTAAATATCAATAACTTTTCTTTCACAAGATGGAACTGTGCTGGTTCTTCTGTTGGAATGAGACCTGCTCTGGTTTTTGAACCCGCCGAATACTCATTGTTTTGAAGAGCTTCCACAACATAATTAGGGGGTTGATTTACCTCCTCAAGTTTCTGAAATAATCCCTCGTCATCATATTCTAATTCACCAAGTTCTTGCTCCGTCATTTGACTAAAATCTTTGATCATTTGAAGTTTTTTTGGAGTAAATTCTACCGTGTGGGCTGTAGGTGAGTGTTTAGTTTTCAAAAGTGGTTTAAAAAATTTCTCTTGTTTTCTTTCAAAGGCTTCTTCACCAGTTAGTTTCTGTCTCCGTTTCTTCTTTATCTCTTCCTGTTGTTTAACAACTTTTGAAACTAATTGTTGATGTTCCTTAAACTTTCTTGTTCTTTCTTCGGCATTCATTTAGTATTGAAAAATATCATTTAATGAATTGTAAAGGTCAATGGGAAAATTTTCCTTTTCTTCATCATTATAGTAAATGTGTTGAAATAAATCCTTTTCTTTAAATATTTCATCAAATTCTTTATTGGTATTAATACGAGTTGTTATTTCTTCTTCACTAATACTTGTATCTCTGCTTTTCATACGTTTGCGTTGAGTCTCCTCATCGATATCAAAACCGAATGATAAAATCTTAACTCCATCACCACACAAATGTTTAATAATTTGTTTCATTCCTTCAGGATTAGTTTCTAAAATCCCAAGACCGTTAGATTTTACTTTATTTAACTCACTCTTACAATGTGAATATTTTGTAGAACCAAGAGAGACCTCCTCAAATATTTGACCTTCGTTCCTCAATCGCATATGTTCCTCCATTGAAATGTAGTAATAATCTTTCCCTTCTACTTCTCCTGGTCGCTTTGCTCTGGTTGTAGTACTCACAAAACGAATCATAGGGTGTTTTAAAAAAAAACTTACAATCTTTTCATTTTTACTATTCAAGAGTTTAGATTTATGAAAGTTCTTTCCTGAAGCAGATTTACCCACAAGATTAATAATAACAGTTATCATTTATATATGTAATTATGTTTAAAATAAAAATACATCCTTTAATATCTCATCTTGTTTCACAACAATATATTTATATTTTCCAATCGTGTGTTTCATATAATTTTCAAATTCTTTTTTACTACATAACGTAGTGCAATTATCTCTCCAAAAATTATTTACATCTATTGAATTTAACTTAAATAAAATAAAAGTATTAGCATTGTTTCTTATTGAACGCCGGGGGAGTTGAAAATATGACTGACTAAGATAAATACAATTACAAGAAGAATGTCTCCCTCTTGTATAGTAGCTATCCATTACTGTTTGGTTTCTCTCATTAACACAATCATCAAAGATAACGAGCTTCTTTTTTGATTTATCTAAATCTTGAGGTGAAGGTATATCATCCGTATTATCACTGAGAATACAAGTTATGGGTTTTGGTTTCGATTTTGATTTCTGTGTATCACAAAATAATTGTATTATATCTTCAATATTATAATCATTTAGTTTGTTTTGAAGTTTAAATAAACCGATAATGTCTTCCTTTTTAAGACCTGCATTAAAACCCTGTGAGAGTAGTTGATACTCGGGTTGAAAACTAGACTTTGTAAAAATTATTAAATTATCATAATCTAAAAAATTAGGACCAAGGAGCATCTTTAAAAGAAAACAGGTTTTTCCACATCCGCTTGAACCAACTATTAGACATCTCAATGAATTTGGAATGTTTTTATGGTTATTAAATTTTATTTTATTTTCCCAAACGGGTAAAAAATCATTCATTTATATATTTGAAAAACAAGTCATCTAACTTTATTGAGCTATTTTAGAAACTCTATATTTTATCCTGAGTTCGGGTTTAATTTCAAAATAATTCATTATTTTATTTATATAGTATCTTGTATTAACATTTCCATTAAAATTATTTTTAATAATAAATATCATTAAACCCTTATACATTTCCTCAATACAAATAGTCTCTTCCCTTGAAAGAAATGGTATATTATCATCACAATACTTAACATTCATCTCTCTTATTAATCTTGTAAAGTAATTCATTTTTGGTTCTAATTTAAAAGAGTTATATATATATATATATATATTTTTTATTATCATTAATTAAAATTAAATCACAGAAAATACATTGTTTATATGAACCCTCATTATTAAGCCCTATTATATCACAAGCTGGACAATTCTCTAATTTATCATATGGAGAGTCTGGAAATTCTAAATATCCTTCAGAACTTATCATATTTATATAATAAATTTTTACTTAAACTAAGCGTAAGTTTATTAGCCAATAAATACAATGTTTCAAAACACAAAAGACAAATTTCAATCAATCTCTACTTCGGTACCAGCAGAAAAATATGTCAAATATGTTAAATTGAACAAAGATAAATATGGGAACTTCTGGATAAAACCGGTTATGGAAAATAACATGAGTCCCTCTATTTCATTTAAAGGAAGAGCCTATCCTGTAAAGTCATCACTCAAGGTAAGTCTTACAAAAGTATCTCCACTTCTACTGGCTATTCTGACAAGACTAGAATCTAAAATTGATCCTGAGGCTTTAAAGATGTATGATAAGACCATCGACAATTCTCGTGGAGACATTTGTATATACCTTAATAAACCCAAAGGTATTGAAATAAATAAAGATGTAAATATTTCTGGGACTTTGTCTCTCAGAACACTTATTATTCATGATTATTTGAAAATTACATTCAATTTGAGTCATGTTGTAGTTGATTCTGTAATTGAAAGAAAGTGTATTGATATAAATGGAAATTGTGTTTCTTACTAATTAAATGAGTAGTTATTCCGAAGAAGACTTTTTCAGTGATTCTGAATTTGATACTGAGAGCCTCGGATCAGAAGAAAGCTTTAGTATCTGTTCAGATGATAGTTATGAGAGTAGTTTTATTGATGATTCCGATTACTATATAGAGTTTAGTGATGGAGAAATATGAAGTTTTTTCACTGTATAAATAACATGAATTCTGGTTATTGTTCCGCCTGTGATAAACAGTACAATCGATATGATATTCATATCAGAACCATTAAACATGCTATCAATACATCTGATAAGAGTAAAAATATGATAAGATGTGAACCTTGTAATAAGCTAATTAGAGTACTTGATAAAAGGAAACATAAACAAACAAAGCACCATTTAGATAATGTTCTTAACGGTTATAAAGAAGAAGAGATGGAACATTGTGATCTTTGTGATAAGGATATGAAGAAGACTAGTTATAGATATCACATCCTAACCAAGAATCATATGAATAAGTTGCCCCAAATTTAATTGAGTTTCCTGACTCTTGTTTTCAATTTTTCATGTTTTATTTTAAGTAAAAGATAACTAGTAAATAGTGAAGTTTTTTTACTATATAAATATGACGAATTCTACTTCCTGTGAGAGTTGTGAGCAGAACTACAAACATATCAAAAAACATTATAGAACACAAAAACATTTAAAGAGTAAAGATAATAAGTATTGTAAGATTTGTAAGACATGGGTTCTGAGAAGTGGGTATGATCAACACTTAGATACTCAAAAACATTTGAAGAATCTCAAACCAAAGGTTCTTCCAAAGGTCTATTGTGAGCGCTGTCAACACTACATCCTCAAGAAGGATTGGAAGCGTCATGAGAAGACAAAGAAACACCAAGTTCCATATTATGAGATTGAAAATTTAGATGGTGCTTTCAAAGGAAATATTAAAATTAGATTGTTCCGTTTCAAAGATCCAGTCCCCCATTCTCTGGGAGCTGCTGTTGATCTTACAAAGAAGGAATAGATGATCAGATTGATAAGACTATATCTGAAATGGGAAGTTGTAAATATTATTTGGGGGCTAAATTGGTTCTTCGTAAAAAGGAAGATCCACCATTTAACTTTTACCTACATACAACAACTTATATGGTACTTAATAAAAATGATTATAATAGAAATAAAGAACAGGTCTTTAATGAGCTTAAATATAGTGAATATGATATTGATGATCTTATTGTCGGAAGCGGTCTCACTGTTGAAAAGGTTCTGTTTGTTGATGTTCACATTTTTAAATCTGATCCACTACAAGCAAGATCATATATTCAACTTCCTAAAATCATCAAAGATAAAAATGCTATAGTAAATATTCAGAATACTGATAACAAGTGTTTCTTGTGGTCTGTACTAGCATATCTACATCCAGCAAAAGAACATGCTGAAAGAGTAAGCAATTATATGAAATATGAAAATGAATTGAATATGAAAAATTTGAAATTTCCGATGACTCTTAATAATATTCCAAAGTTTGAAAAGTTAAATAATATTTCTATAAATGTCTATGGGTTGACTGAAAAGAATAAAGTGCAGATTTTACAAATCTCAGATGATGAGAAAGAAAAACATGTTGATCTCTTGTATTTCCGATCTGGTGAAATTGAACATTATGCTTATATCAAGAACTTTTCAAGATTAATTAAATCACAAGTCTATTCTAGAAAATGTAAAGTTTATCCATGTCGTCGGTGTTTGAATACATTTCATTCACAGGAGAGATTGGATACTCATAAACAATATTGTTCAAATGAGAAAGCAACAGTCATTACACTTCCAAAGCCTGGTTCTAAAATTTCATTCAAAGATCAAAATAAAACAATTAAACATCCTTTTATGATATATGCTGATTTTGAGAGTATCTTGGAGAAAATAGCAACAGCAGCTCCAGATCCAAAAGAATCATACACAAATAAGTATCAAAAACATACTCCTTGCGGATTTTGTTATTATATCAAATCATCGGTGGTGATGAATATAACAAGGTAGAGGAGTATAGAGGCTCAAATGCCCCAGAGGAGTTTGTGAAACGACTAGAAAAAGACTGTGTTCGATTAACCACGATAATGAGAGAAACCAATAAACCAATGTCCTTAACAAGTAAAGAAAAAAGAGAATTTAGACAGCCAAAGGCTGCCTGTCATATTTGTGGGGAGAAAATTGGTGAAAGCCTAAAGGTTAGAGATCATTGTCATCTCACTGGTAAATATAGAGGTCCGGCTCATCAAAGTTGTAATATTAATTATAAACTCCCCTCGTTCATTCCTGTCTTTCTTCATAACAACGCTCATTATGATACACACTTGTTTATTAAAGAGTTGTCAAAGACTCCTGGGAGTATCAGTGCTATTCCAAGTACGGATCAAAAATACATCTCCTTTACAAAAATCATTCCAACAAGACCAACTACAAGAATTCGATTCTTGGATACATATAAATTCATGGCTAGTCCTCTTGCTAACCTAGTTAAAAATTTGAAAAACTTTCCATGTTTGGAGAGTAATTATGAGGATACGGAACTCCTAACACAAAAGGGAATTTACCCGTACGACTATATGGATTCATTTAAAAGATTTGATGAAAAGAAACTTCCTCCAAAAGAAGATTTTTATAATATTCTAAATAATAGCAATGTTTCAGATGATGATTATGTACATGCTCAAAATGTTTGGAAAAAATACAATATCAATAATATGGGTGATTATCATGATCTCTATCTCAAGACTGATGTCCTTCTAGCAGATGTATTCGAAGCATTTAGATCCGTGTGTCTTTCTGGATATGGCTTGGACCCTGCTCATTATTTCACAGCACCGGGTCTTGCTTGGAGTGCTATGTTAAAAATGACTAAACAAGATTTGGATTTGATAACCGATGTTGATATGCTCCTGATGATAGAGAGAGTAAAGAGAGGGGGAATTTCACAAGTCTGCTCATCAAGATATTCAAAAGCAAATAACAAATATCTTCCAGATTATGATCCAAAGAAAGATAGTTCCTATCTCATGTATTATGACGCCAACAACCTCTATGGGTGGGCAATGTCCCAAGCACAACCTTATGGAGGATTGAAATGGGAGAGTGATCATGAGGGTGTTCTAGAAAAGATTTTGAGTTCAACACAAAAAGAGTTGGATGAAAGGAAAGAAGGGTATTTCCTGGAGGTTGATCTAAAGTATCCAAAAGAACTCTTTGAGAAACATAAAGATCTTCCTTTCGGGTGTGAGAAAGAATTAACAAACCCAGAGTGGTTGAGTGAATATCAGAAATCATTTAATAAGGAATCAAGAACAGAAAAACTTTTAACAACATTCTTTGATAAGAAGAACTATGTACTACATCAGAGAAATCTTTTACAATTTGTGAAACATGGTCTAATTGTTGAGAAAGTTCATCGGGTCCTGAAATTCAAACAGAGTTATTGGTTAATGAAATATATTGATTTTAACACTCGAAAGAGAACGCTTGGAAAGACTGACTTTGAGAAAGATTTTTATAAGTTGATGAATAACGTGGTGTTTGGGAAGACTATGGAAAATGTTAGAAAGAGACAAAATATCAAGTTGACAACTTCCTGGGAACAAACTTCCAAACTAATCAACAGACCGAGCTTTGAGCGTGTTGAAATCTTTACAGAAAACTTTTGTGCTGTTCATATTATGAAAGAAGAAATTGAGATGGATAAACCGATTTATATTGGTACTACTGTTCTCGATCTATCAAAACTACTGATGTATGAATATTATTATGAGAATTTGAAAACAAAGTATGATGATAACGTCATGTTGATGTATATGGATTCGGACAGCTTCATCCTGAGTATCAAGACAGATGACGTCTATGATGATATGAAAACAGATTCTTTAATCTATGATACAAGCAACTATGATGCTACTAGTCAGCTGTTCTCGAATCAAAATAAAAAGGTGATTGGAAAGTTCAAGGATGAGCTTGGTGGAAATATTCTGAGTGAGTTCATAGCATTGAGAGCAAAGGCCTATGCATATAAATATAGAGTTGGGAATGTGGAGAAGTGTGATCAGAAGCTCAAGGGGATTAAGAAAAATGTAATTAAAGAAAGTATAAATTTTGGTCATTATTATCAATGTTTGATGAGTGGGGGGGAACAGTATCGAAAGGTAAAAGGGATTAGGAGTTATAAGCATGAATTATATTCAGAAGAGATAAATAAACTAGCACTAGGAGCATATGATGATAAACGATATATTTTAGAAAATGGAATTGATAGTCTCCCTTATGGTTATATAAGTATATAAGTGATAAGATATATAAGTGATAAGATATATAAGTGATAAGATATAAGTGATAAGATATATAAGTGATAAGATATATATAAGTGATAAGATATATATATATATATATATATATATATATATATATATATATATATATATATATATATATATATATATATAAGTGATAAGATAATGGGGTTAGGGATTTTAAGGGCTACCGCCGCCTTTTTTATAAATAAATAAATGATAGAACCAAGTATTAACCAGACTAAAGGGTGGAGGTGTAATCAACCTTGGTATATAAATGGTAAACATAACGAATGTGAGAAATACCAGATCCGAGAGGTTGAGAGGATCACTGGTCAGAAGGTCCTCAAGACTGATAAACGTATTCATTTGTTAAGTGGGGTAATGGAGGGTGGGAAGAAAAATATATTAGAGTGGAGTGAGAACTTTGATGGTTATCAACCGGATAATAAATATTATAATTTTAAAATGGTATGTGGATCGGGAGGAGGACAGACCAGGTCCCTCCGTGAAACATATCATTTTATAAACGCACAGAGAAAGGTGCTTAATGTAAAGTTTATCAATATCCGAGATGGGGATGAGTTCCATAAGAGAATGGAGTTGTTTAAAAAATTAGAAAATGAGCAAATATTCATAGGATCAATGAGGAATTTTGAATGTCGCGTGGTCTTTGGAGGGTAAGTAAGGACTCCCCCATTCACTTACATGTAAAAGGAGAAAGGGGTGTCGCGGTAATCAGGGGAAAAATGGACAGTTTGGGGAAAAGTCCCATCTAAATACATGGGTGTCCTGGAAGCCCCATTATCTCCCTACTCACATTCATGCATCACTCTGCATGCCGAGATTCCAACCCAGGCTAAACGTGTGATTAACTCACCTCCACTCCGCTAGCAACTGAGTTGCTTGTTAGTATTCATCACAAAATGTTAGCACAGGTGGCAGCTTCTCTTTGGAATCCATTCTATGGAACAGCAAATAGCACGTTACACATGACCTTAATTGCTTCATCCGCAACAGCCTTGTTGAAAGCTTCTGCCAAGGCCACTCTTCCCCTCTGCTCTGCATAGAGTATTCTTGCTTGAGATCCGACAACCTATGAAAATGGACAACACATAGGAGACACATGTTAAAAATAGCTGTAATGGGACAAGATTTTTATGTTTCCGCCGACAAAGTTATATATAACCACCTTTAGAGGCCATTTTTCCCCACAAGCGGGGGTTGGCCTTTTTCGGGAACCGTGGTTGTTGTTGTTTTTCGGTCCCCTTTTTGAAGCAATGTTTTACGGCCGGATGCCCTTCCTGACGCCAAGCCCTTTTTTCCGCCTTTAACGACAAACAGGGAATTACCAGTGAACTGGTCCTCAATTAGCCGACCTCGGAAGGATGACAGGCTGAGTCAACCCCCCTGGCGTTAATTCAGCGATCGACCGGGATTCGAACCCAGGATCCTAGGATCCTAAGCTGACACCCTAGCCGCTAGCCCAACACCAGGGTTATAGTTGCCGGAGGCATGATGTTTTCGGGTTGTCCGTCCGTACGTCCGGATGGGCTAAACCTCGTTTTTCTCAGCAACCACATATCCGATTGAGACTAAACTTTCAGGGTATGAGTGACACCCATGCAGAATGTTTTTATGATAATTGTGACGTCATCGGGCACGTGGTATGGCAGCCATCTTGGATTAAAAGCAAATAATTAAAAAATGATTTCTCGGAAACCACTGAATGGAAAAATTTGAAACTTGGCACATTGTCAAGAATCACATTGTCAAGTGGGGAACAAAAGCATGATAATGATGACATCATATGTGAAGTGGTATACCAGCCAAAAATGTTTTAATCGAATTCCTTATCCTAAAAATCTGAAATTGCATGCACATGATCTATGACCGATTTGTATTGAAATATTAAATTTATGACATCATAGGTCACATGGTTTGGCAGCCATTTTGGATTGAAGGGAAATATTAAATAATTATATCTCTGAAACGGCTCACCCTATCGTTGCGAAATTTTACATATATGATCTAACAGCACTGTTGCATATAGTTTGAAAATGATGATGTCATAGGTCACGTCGTTTGGCAGCCATCTTGGATAGAAAAACGAACCTTATCCGATCAACACAAAACTTCACAAACGTGATCCCCTACCCATACATATGCAGGGTGATGGCATCTACTATGCAGACTATATATCAGTGGGATTATGCGGAGGCATATTGGCGACACAGTCGCATTGTTCTAGTTGTCCTTGCTATACACAGAAATAGGGTCTTACCATCTATAATTCTGAAAGTTTCAGCCCAAGCAAATGATTTTAGCTCTAACAAGGGTGAAATTTTTCTGCAGCTCTGATATTGTATCTGCTTGGACCTAATGAAACTCATGCAAACAGTGAATATTGAAGGGAAGTGAAAAAGCTAGTCTTTATTTAAACCGACAAAAGACTAACATCTTGCCAGCTGAGAAGATCGAAGTGTTCAGGTAAAGCGACAATCACGTGGAAATAGTGGAAGGTTTCATCTTCCTTGGTTCTAAGATTGAAGTGAGAGGCGAAATTAACTGGGATTGACAAAGATCTGGAAAGACGAAGATGTCTAAATACAAACTAAGAGGAGGCTGGTGAATGCTATGGTATTTCCAGTTGCAATGTATGGATGGATGTGTCATGGACTGTGAAAGAGAAAGGAAGAAGATTGACAGTTTTGAAATGTGCTGTTGGAGCCAAATGTTAAAATTCCATGGACTGCAAGAAGAACAAATTAATTAGTGGTTGAAGTAACTAGACCACCATGTAATGCACATTAGAAGTGCTGATGCTAAAACAGAAACTGTCATACTTTGGACATATCATTTGTGCAGAAAAGGAAAGTCTGGAGAAATCAACCAAACTGTCTCTGTCAGAGCTTCGAGAAGCAGTGCAGGAAAGGGATGTTTGGACGAATTTGATCATGAATGTCTACAGAAGTCAGACACGACTTGACAGAACTGGATAACTCGTTATAACTTTTTTTTTTACTTCCCAGAGTCTAGGAATGGTATCCGGACATCGGTAAACTGCATCATTGTCCAGAGGTGATTGGCTTCCGGGCTGCCTGTGAGTCGTCCTCTTTTTAATTTTGCTTCTGGTATTCTTTATCCAATTGCATTTTAAATTGCTGTGAGGTTTATGCTCGGAGGTTATTCCAGTCTCTTATGCTATTAGATACATAACTTCTCCTGGAGCGGACTGCTTGGTTGATGTATGGTGGTATATCAACAGCAACTTCATGGTGTAATGCCTTGTAGAACAATGTGGAAACGTGCTGCATTTTTTTGGTATCATTTTCAGTTTATTTTCAAGGTCGGCTTGGTGGGGATACCAGACTGATGCTGTGTACTCAAGTTTGGGACACACCAATGCCTTGTACCCAGTTATGTTAACTTTTGTGTCACATTTGGTTAGGTTTCTCCTTACAAATCCCAGGAATTTGCATCATTCACAGCATCTTACTATAAATTCACCAAATGTCTGTCTGTCCGTCTGTTCCCAGGTACCGCAAAAACGGCTGAACCGATCGCAACGAAATTTTGGGTGGGTAATCCTGGGACCCCCTCGAGTAAAATAGGCTATATTGTTTTTCCAATTTTTCCCAATTTTCCAGTTTTTCCAAACCCCCTGGAGTAAAATAGGCTATATTGTTTTCCCAATTTTCCAATTTTTCCAAACCCCCTCGAGTAAAATAGGCTATATTGTTTTTCCAATTTTTCCCAATTTTCCAGTTTTCCCAAACCCCCTGGAGTAAAATAGGCTATATTGTTTTTCCAATTTTTCCCCATTTTACAGTTTTTCCAAACCCCCTGGAGTAAAATAGGCTATATTGTTTTTCCATGTTTTCCCAATTTTCCAGTTTTTCCAAACCCCCTGGAGTAAAATAGGCTATATTGTTTTTCCAATTTTTCCCAATTTTCCAGTTTTTCCAAACCCCCTGGAGTAAAATAGGCTAGATTGTTTTTCCAATTTTTCCCAATTTTACAGTTTTTCCAAACCCCCTGGAGTAAAATAGGCTATATTGTTTTTCCAATTTTTCCAGTTTTTCCAAACCCCCTGGAGTAAAATAAGCTATATTGTTTTTCCAATTTTTTCCCAATTTTTCCAAACCCCCTCGAGTAAATAGGCTATATTGTTTTTCCAATTTTTCCCCAATTTTTCCAAACGCCCTCGAGTAAAATAGGCTATATTGTTTTTCCAATTTTTCCCAATTTTCCAGTTTTTCCAAACCCCCTCGTGTAAAATAGGCTATATTGTTTTTCCAATTTTTCCCAATTTTCCAGTTTTTCCAAACCCCCTCGTGTAAAATAGGCTATATTGTTTTTCCAATTTTTCCCAATTTTGCAGTTTTTCCAAACCCCTGGAGTAAAATAGGCTATATTGTTTTTCAAATTTTTTGCCAATTTTCCAATTTTTCCAATTTTCAAATTTTCCAGTTTTTTCAAACACGATGGAATAATATTTACCGATATGAACAGTGATGTGGCTTTTTTTATTGAAATTCTACAAATACTGTTTAGATTTTGATGATTTGCATGTGATATGATTTAACGGATGTTTATATAAATCGTTTAAAATAAAAAAAAGCCTTCAATTTCTGATATTTTGCCTTTTCATTTGGGCCTCCCAATTGAAGCCCCACCCATAGGGCAGGTACCGTTGCTCGTAGTTCAAATGATGATTCCATGTCTTGTTGACACCAAGGCAATGGTTATATTGTGATTTTGGGTGGGTGGTTATATTTTGGGTGGGTGTCAACAATGGTTATATTGTTGACACCACAGTGATGTGGCCTGATTCCACAGGTTGACACCAAGGCAATGGCTCTGCTGAACAGATGTAAAATTCACCCCCATCATCCAGTAAGTGAAATCTCTAGGTTGTCTGCATCTCGTTGCATGCATTGTGTGGCAGGTTTACGGGTTGAATGCCATTTGCCATCTGTGGGACCAATCCCTAAATAGATCCTTCTGCAACTTCACTTGATCTTCCTGCCCACGAATGGGGCGGTAAAAAAGGCAATTGTCAGCGAAGAGCTTTATCTTAGTTACTTGGCTAATTCTCTCCCTGATGCTTGTGTAACCAGCGATGGATGTGTAGACCAGCGACTCTTAGCCTTTATACTGCCCAAGTGTAAGTGCATCCACTCTTCTCCAAATTCCCCTCAGACAAGTTAAACAATGCGAGCAACCGTTGGGAATGGGGCTATGCATTGAATAAAGGTCATAATTGGTCTTCTACCGACTCCTCTCCGGCCTAGCTCCCCCAGCTCTCTCTGGGCTCTGTCCCCCAAATATTCTTACTATTCATGCACAACATTCATGCACAAGATCTGCCAGCAACCCTCTTATGGTTAAACTGCCAAAATCAAGACTCTCTATTCACCTTCACTCCTTCATTCCTCTTTTCTCCCACCTCTGGAACAAACTCCCTCACTCTATTCAATCCCACTCTGTAAAGTATCTCGACAAACTACAATCAATTGTCGTACGCGTTTATTCACTCTGCCGATACAGGCCCGATTCACCTCAGCGCCATCTGAGCTCGCACGTAGTGATACAATGCCGTCACGGTGTAGGGATACCATGCGGTCCCGGTGTAGGGATACAACGGTGATTATTTGCACTTCATACACTGCATACATGACATCCTCCCCTTTAAGTCCAAAATTACCAAGAGCAATACGTGCTAGATTTCAAGAATTGACATTTCAAAAGCAACATTTCCAAAACATGTGAAAATATGTTTGCAAACGATTATGAGAATAATGAAAATACGTGAAAATAGAACATGTATCACCGTGAAAATAGAACATGTGTCACCGTGAAAATAGAACATGTGTCACCGTGAAAATAGAACATGTGTCACCGTGAAAATAGAACATGTGTCACCGTGAAAAAAAAACATCTTCAAAGATTCAACCGGTCGGGTGCTTTTCTCTCACGCATTGAGCGTCGCGGTGTACCAGTGGATACAGAGTCTGAGGTGATTCCTTTGGGTCGCGGTGTACCAGTGGATACAGAGTCCGAGGTGATTCCTTTGGGTCGCGGTGTACCAGGGGATACAGAGTCCGAGGTGATTCCTTTGGGTGGCTGGCGGTGTACCAGTGGATACAGAGTCTGAGGTGATTCCTTTGGGTCGCGGTGTACCAGTGGATACAGAGTCCGAGGTGATTCCTTTGGGTCGCGGTGTACCAGGGGATACAGAGTCCGAGGTGATTCCTTTGGGTCGCGGTGTACCAGTGGATACAGAGTCCGAGGTGATCCCTTTGGGTGGCTGGCGGTGTACCAGTGGATACAGAGTCTGAGGTGATTCCTTTGGGTGGCGGTGTACCAGGGGATACAGAGTCCGAGGTGATTCCTTTGGTCTCCACGAAGGGTGTAGCGTTCGCAGAGGTTTTCGGGGCATCCGAGCCGGCTGGAGCGGCCACAACGATCTCCGGCAGTGGTGGGTCGAACTGTTGTCCTGACTGTGATGATGCTGCAGACTCCATCGACTCACAGTGACCGTAGGTTATGTGGTCCTGATGTCGACGAATTTTGCGGCCGTCCTGCAGGCGAATCACGCAGAACAGTGGACCTGGCTTCTCGATGATGTCCCCCCCTAGCCACGTCGCACCTGCACCAAAATTTCGGGCAAACACTGGATCTCCAATGTTGATACATCGACTGTTGGACGTCTTATCGTGCACCAACTTTTGATTAAGCTGGCTCTGATAAACATTTGATGATATATCTGGTTTGAGATTGTCAAGTGTCGATCTCACGTGTCGTTTCATCAATAACTCAGACGGAGCTGCACCGGTTGTTGATTGTGGCGTGATGCGGTATTTGAACAGCAGACGAGAAAGCTTTGTTTCCAGGGTTCCCTCCTGAAGTTTCTGCAATCCGGATTTGATGATTCCCACGGATCGTTCGGCCAAGCCATTTGAAGCCTGGTGATGTGGGCTGACAAACTTATGTTTGATGCCGTTCCGACGTGTGAACTTGGCAAACTCGGTACTGGAAAAACACGAACCGTTATCACTCACGATCATCCTGGGCAGACCATGAGTGGCGAAACAGCGTCTGAGTCTTTCGATGACAATGGCTGACGTAGTACCACGCGTCACATAGGCATCAATCCATTTTGTGTGCGCATCCGTAATTATTAGAATCATGCTGCTGTTAATAGGCCCGGCATAATCGAGATGTAGGCGATGCCACGGTTCGCTGGGCCATTCCCAGGGATGCAGTGGCGCTTTCGCAGGTGTATTCCGGGTGCTCTGGCAGGGGTAACAATGTCGAACATGATGTTCGATATCAGCATCAAGATTCGGCCCCCACACATAGTTTCTGGCGAGTGACTTCATCTTCACAATCCCGGGGTGACAGTCATGGATTTCATCCATGACCCTGGAACGCAGATTTTTCAGGATCACGACACGACATCCCCAGAGTAGGCAACCATTTTCCACGGAGAGTTCGTTTTTACGTGCTTTAAAAGCCGCAAAATCTGGGTCACCCTCAGGTAGCAAATGCCGTCCAAGCTGTACAGCCTGGACAGTTCTGGACAGAACGGGGTCTCGTCGAGTATGAGTGCGGATCTGGCTGGAATCAACAGCACAATCTTCCAGATGATCCATCAGTGCGATAATGGATCCTGGTGTAGGCGAATCATCAACGGATTCTGGAAGGGGTAACCGACTCATGGCATCTGCATTTGTGATAGACGAACCGGGCTTATAACATATGGTGTAGTCATAAGCAGTGAGAAACAGGGACCAGCGGATGATCCTGGGTGGTAGTGTGTCAGATGTCGCCTTAGTTGGACCAAACAGACTGATCAGCGGCTTGTGATCAGTGCGAATCGTGAAATGATGTCCAAGAAGGTACTGGCGAAATTTGCTGACGCCGAAAACGATTCCCAATCCTTCCTTGTCAAGTTGGGAATAGTTCTTCTCTGCCGGGGACAACGTTCTGGATGCAAATGCAACCAGTCTTTCCGTACCATCAGGCATCATGTGTGATAATACACTCCCCACTCCATACCGACAGGCATCGCATGTCAGCACAAGATCCTTCTCTGGATCAAAATGAACGAGAACATTGGACGATTTGAGCAGATCCTTAGAGGTCTGGAATGCTGATTGTTCAGTAGACCCCCAGCTCCAGGAGATTCCTTTCCTCAAAAGCCGATAAAGGGGACCCAAAACGTCGGTCACATTCGGGATGTAACGACCATAGAACTGAAGCAAACCGAGGTATGACTTCAATTCGGTCACGTCTCGTGGAGCAGGAGCATCCTTGATAGCTCGGACTTTCTCATCTGCCGGGTGTAGACCCTCGGCATCAATCGTATGACCCAGGTACGTGACTGATGGCACCATAAACTTGCACTTGTCTCGACGCAAACGTAGGCCGGAGTCCGAAATCTTCTTCAGAACTCTCTCCAGGTTTTGTAGATGTTCCGCGTCCGTACGACCAGTAACCACAATATCATCTTGGTAACAAACGACGTTGCGTTCGGCAGCAAACAAACTGTCCATGACACGCTGATAGTTCCAGGTGCAGATTTCACTCCAAAACTGAGTCGGTGGTACCTGTACAACCCACGATGCGTGTTGATGGTAAGATACTGTTTCGAATTCTCGTCCAAGCGGAGCTGTAGATAGGCGGATTTGAGATCGAGTTTCGTAAAAGTCTTGCCTCCCGTGAGACGAGCATAGAGGTCTTCGATCCTCGGGATTGGATATTTATCCAATGAAGAACACTTGTTCACGGTCATTTTATAATCTCCACATATGCGGATGGACTGGTCCGATTTTATGACCGGAACGATGGGCGCCGCCCATTCGGCAGACTGGATTTGCTCGATGATCCCCAGATTTTCAACATGATCCAGTTCCTTGTCAATCCGCTCCCGCAGGGCGAAAGGGACTGGGTGAGCTCTGCAAAATATAGGATTGGCATCCCGGTCAACCCTGAGTTTAGCCGTATGTCCTTTCAAGGTTCCAAGCTCATCCTTGAAGACATCCGGGTACGTATCCAGCACATTTTTGAGTGTGTATGCTGCGGTAGGAGAAACGTTGGCTGCCCGGAGTTGATGAATGCTTTCCCACTTCAGTCGAATTATACTCGACCAGTTCCTGCCGAGTAAGGAAGGGCCCTTTCCAGGAATGACGATCAGGGGGTAGGTGAAACTCACGGTTATCGTAGCCCACCGTGACGTCACATGTACCGCAGGGAACAATCTTCTCACCTGTATAGGTGGAGAGTCCATAAGTAGTAGGTTTCAGATGGGGTCGGTCAGCATCACTCCACAGGTTTGTGAAAACAGCATGGCTGATGAGTGAGACGGCCGCACCAGTGTCAACCTCCATTTGCAATGGTCGATTGTTGACGACAACATTGGCAAGAAGAGGGTCCCGCCTATGGTGAGAATCGATATGAAGCAGGTCATACGATTCTGAGTTGTTGGAAACAGAGCTCACCTGGTCAAGCTCAGGTTCCTCCGAACCGATAAACTGATGAATCTTCTTGTCAGCAGCTTTACCTTTTCCCGATTTGCGAGTGATGCAAGCTGGAGCAATATGGCCAGTTTTCGAACAGAAATGGCAGGTTGCATCTTTGAACCGACACATCTCCAGAGGGTGCTTTCCGTTGCACCGAAAACATTTGTTGTGGGTTTGAGACTGCACTGGCTTTTGACGAAGAGACTTGTTCCAACGTTTTGGCTGAACGTGATCCAACCGATTCACAGCAGCGCCGGTACCAGACGAGCGAGTGGCACCGATGCTTGTAGCGTTGCGTTCAGCACTTTCCATGGAAATGGCGGTGTCTCTGGCATTTTGGAACGTCAGTCTTCTCTCCGCAAGCAGGCGTCTACGAGTGCGGTCATCGGACATGCCAACCACCAGCAAATCACGGAGCATGTCATCAATCGTGTCCCCAAACTCACACAGATGCGACAGTTTCTTGAGGTGTGCAATGAAGTCTGCGATCGACTGACCTTGCTGCTGTCTGCGCATGTAAAAATTAAACCGACACAGGATGACTGAAGGAGATGGATTGCAATGTTCCTTCAAAGCGGCCTTGAGCTCTGCATACGTGAGCTCTTGGATTGTCCAAGGCCGAATCAGGTTTTTAACGAGAGTGAAGGTCTCACCTCCGCAAACGGACAGGAAGACGGCCTTCATCCGGGCTTCGGTCGCGATGCCGTTAGCCTCGAAGTAAAAAGACAACCGCTCAGAATACGTGTCAAAATCCCCCTCATGAGGGTCGAATTCATCGATATGGCCGAAAGAAGTCATGGTCTAGATGTTTATCCTCGTCGCCATGTAAAGTATCTCGACAAACTACAATCAATTGTCGTACGCGTTTATTCACTCTGCCGATACAGGCCCGATTCACCTCAGCGCCATCCGAGCTCGCGCGTAGTGATAAAATGCCGTCACGGTGTAGGGATACCATGCGGTCCCGGTATAGGGATACAACGGTGATTATTTGCACTTCATACACTTCATACATGACACACTCCTTCCTCCAGGTCTTTAAAGCAACTGTTCACCACCATCTCTTATCTTCACCCCATCCAAAACCTTGATCTTTTCTACCCCTGTTAATTCACCCCAGATCCACATTTTTGAAATTCCGACTTCTTTCCTGGAAGTCTTAGCAGTGTCCATGTGTTTTATACCTCTCCCACCCCCACCCACCTCTTCCCACGCCTCCTCCCCCCAAGCCCTCTCCCTCCCACAGATCTCCCGATGTCCCTGTTTTCCACTGTTGTACTTGTGTGCTTCCCTCTCTCTCCCCATCTTGTCTCCCGTTCCCTTTATCTTATGTTTTATGTGTCAGTTTGTCTTTTTGTGATTAATGTTAGCTCTTACACAAGCCTCGATCTTGTACAGAAAAAAAAGAAGAAAAAAAATGGTGTTGGAGGCAATATCGCACAAAACACTTGAAGCCATGGCTGGGAGAAATCACATATGAAGGCCCCAATATACAAATTATAAGCAATCCATATGCAGTTCACCTATAATTATAATCGATCTGATGGCTAAAAAATTCAAACAGGCAATGAGATACATCATTCATGTGTAAAGACTCATTTAAGCACCTTCATTAGATAAAGATCATTGTGGCCAAGTGAGTCGAGATGGCTATGATCCATTAGCTTGTGGGGGGGGGGGGGGGGGGGGGATGTAGAGGGAGGCACAAGCTCAAAACCCATTGTTATTGAGGCCAAAAGGTTAAAGGTCAAGGTCACAAAAATCGTCAATTTTCATCTAATTGATTTGACATCTCTATCTTATCTATCTCATATATATTGTGAACCATTGTGTCTGTCCTTGTGTTCATCTGCCTTCCCACGCTGTATTTGAAAAGCTGCACACAGAGGTGAAGCTCAACATTCACTTTTGAAATGGCAGGAGACCAAGCATGACTAATGTTGATACCAAACTCTATTTAGTAAGCAGGATATTCTACACTAAATTGTTAACGCAATTTAAAATAGCTACATTATGTCCTCTTTTTAGACAAATCCAACCTCCGCCGCCCAATGTTGCAGCACCATTTTGCGGTGGGCGGTCTCGTAAAAATGGTATGTGCTGCTTCCTTATTTGATGTTCAGCATTTAAAAGGATAAGAGCCCATAGGTTGGCATCCATGGGGAGGAGGTAAACTCCTTAGGAAATGTACAACTGAATTCTGTGAGAAAGGTGGCGCCATTATTGTGACGTCGCTGGTACTCAGAGTGCCCCCAGGAAGTGACAGCACTTGTCCCAAGCTAAGTGGCTGTGTTTGTCTCGTGTATTGGTCTGTATGTCCATGTGTGTGGCAGCTCCACTATGAGCCTTACATCCAGAAAAAAGATTTAAAAAATACACCCATCTGTGGTGGATACTGTCATACCACACCTTTACTTAACACTTGACATACCAGGTTGTGATTCTTTGCTTCCTGGATCCAGTGGAGATTGTCTTGGTACTGTTTCCTTACTGGTTCTGAAACTTCATGTGAAAGCACATGACAATATTAAAGTTCTGCCACCACTTCTTTATTGTTGTTAACACAACTCAAAAAATGCATCACCATAAATATTTGTTGCACGTGCAAAACATCCACCTCCTTCTTTTAAGATGTTTTTGAGGACGTCCGTCGCAATCTTGTCCGTGGTGTCTAAATCGCTTGGGCATCCAGAGGTGCAGATCCAGCGAAATGGTCCAAAACCAAGTGAGAATATATCACTGCAAAAAAATAAATCAGAGACCATTGCGGATTAATTTCATCTTGCAGATATTTAATGTTGAAAATTTTTATGATGTGCTTCCAGATTGGCACAGCTATGTTAGACCGGCATTTGAATTGTTCTTGCATCGTCACAATGGGTGAAACATGCATTTACCAACATTGGCTTTTATGGAATTTTGGGCATGTGGATACTGATGATGTTCTGCCAACGTCGGGTGATAGTCTGCCTACGATGGCTCAATCCTGGGAAGACGGACCCAGATTTAACTGATCAAATTAATTTCGGCCCAACAGAATTACCTACACTAGTGGCCAACGTTGGCCCAACATAGTTTGGGGTTGATTGAAAGAGTTTGAGTCATTATTGGTTGAATCATTTCTCACATAGAGAAAGTAAAGGCACAAACAACAGACATATGACAATGGAAAGAAAGTATTACAATATACAACAATGGAAATATTGTCCTGTCGCCAGCAATTAACACTGCAGGATGACGGATAGCCGGTCGGTCTTGCGGACAAGCCGAAATTTGGCGGTACTTTTTGGCTCGCGCGAGACAGAACCAAAGTGCTTACCTGCACAGACAAAAGCCACACGGGTTTATCCGAAGACCCAAAACCATGCAAGCAAGACACAACAAAGAAAATGCACAGTAAGGAATTTAATGAAGTAAAGCAAAGAACCAAAAATGAACGGTGAGATAAAAACTAATATCCGAACTTGAGACGTCTCCAATCAGACACGAAAACAGACAAGGGGAAAGTTTAATTAAAAATGCAACAATGTTCTTTTTATATCGGCCGGCACTCAGCTTGCTCAACGAGATCGTTGTATGTGGTGTCGGCAGCATAAGGCGGCCCAAAGTCGCACGCGCGGGAAACGCGCAAGATGGTGCGCAGTTCCTCTTCACTGCACCACGAACGTGAGGCAATTAATGCGGCCGGTCCTGCTTCGCTCGCCACTCCCTCTGAAAACGTGACGCGGCTCCAGCTCCCCCGAAAACACCACCATTAAACAACACTCCTGGTTCCAACGCTGCAAGGTTCTCTGGGCTCCTAACAGTTCTCCCCACAAGCACACACAACACAAGCGACCGCCCACCAGGAAGCCAGCACAAGAGAGAGAGATTCTTCCGCCTCCGTTCTCGAAGTCTCAATGACGTCACCCCAACCAACCATGCACCTCGGTGGAGGGGCCTCACGGCCCTCTTGACCACCCACTGATTCTCCGCTTCTACTGGGCGGGGCCATTTTCCTTAGTCGGTTGGTGGGGCTGGGCTAATCGTCTCTTACGATTCCTTGGAGGTGGGGTTTATTTGTCGATCGTAATGTTCGGATCCTGTCGGCGGTGGTGGGGTGGGGTTTAGCCCGATCGGGAATGTTCGGGTTTCTGTTGGCATTTATGCTGGTAGTTGTTGTTGTTGTTGGTTAACAATGTGGGTTTTTATGGCCGGCTTGTTATAATTGTAAGAATGTAGGGAAAATCACAGGAGGCAATCACGTACTGGGGAGATTAATCTTAAACCCTAGAGCTAATTAGCTTGTCTTTACCCCCACCCCCCACCTCCCCACCCCCTCCCCACCCCCTCCCCTCTCCCCACCCCCACGTGACGAACACATAAACAACCTTAAGCTCACAGTTTTTCTACTTACATACGTCGAGATAGGCTTCCTACTTGCCATGTCCATGCTACCCTATACAATCCTATCTCCACTATGGTATGTCATCACCTACCCCCACAAACGTAACAATATAGATGCTAAATACTGGATGACATAAAGCTATACTGCTTATGCAATAATAACATGAAGAAATTCCTGGTAAGCCAATCAGCAGTTATCTTCAATACAGTTGACTTTAGGTCTAAAATGTCGCTTCATCAACCAATTTGTCCCATTATTGGTCATTAATCATTGGTTTATTAATCAGAAAAAGTATAACAAATGCTTGGCCTTGCTGGTTGCATGGTGAAGAATCACTTTTTAAAATTCTAGTATTCGGATCTGGATCTTCACCAAAATGTAATGAATTAATCCTTGTCACACACCCAACCTGTCCACCAAATTTTATCAGAATCTGTCCATAACCTTTTAAGATAACCTGCTCACAGACAAACAAACAAACAGTGGTGAACACATAACCTCCGTCCACCTTCAGTGGTGGAGGTAACACAAACCACAGCCACAATAACAACAATTATGCATTATAAAAGATCCTTCTTCACATGCTTTACTTCATTTTACATCATTTACACTCACGGATCGACAAACAATATCTTGTCGTACAACATTCTGTCTTTTGATGAAATCCATTAGTGAGGCGACAGATAGGCACGCCTAGTTATACTGAAACAAATACGCGTTACCCTTGTTCCTTTGAGTGAATTCGATGATTAACGCATCTGCTCTGAGGCTGATAGGTCAGTGGTTTGAACCCTGGATGAGTCTTACCAAAAACTTCAACAATGATACATGCTGCTTCCTTCCTGAATGCTCAGCATTTAAAAAGGACAGAGCACGAGCAAGCAACCACAGGTTGGCAACCACTGCACAGGTTTGATGGGCCTATTGGCCTCTTCCTACGTTGTAGTTCCTCGGTAACTCATAGTTATTTTATACAAGTATCGAGGCTCATGTAAGAGCAGAAACTCACCCCATAATGTGCTGAACGTAAGAAGGATATCGAAATTCTTTTTTGTTCCCAGTTTCTTTTTCAACTTTGGCTCCTGCAGGAAAAAAAAAAAAAAAAAAATGTTCTTCAAATCCATCTTCCAGTCTTTATGGTTAATACTTTAAGACCTGTGGAAGATCTTTAGTGAGCTGTTACAACACAAATACAAATTTTCACATTTTTCAGAAAGATGTCCAAAATATTGTTACGTTTATGGGGGTAGCAATGGAATAACTGAGGCCAGGTAGGATAATATAGGGTAGTGTGCTCCGACTGTAGCGAAGAAGAAGAAACCTTCCTGTAATTAAGTAGGGCCGAATGTCATGTAAGTGTATATTTGTGTCCATGCGAGGGGTGGAGCTATGCTTATTAGTTGGGGTATAACGGTAGATTCCCTGTGTGTAGTTGCCTTTGTGGTTTTCCCTTCATTCCTTATGACACTTACAACACCAGCCATGCATTCAGCACCTAAATTAAACGACACGATTGCCGAACGGATCCGAACACTACCACTGATGCCAACCAGCCGAACCATCTCAATAGGCATCAAGAAGGGCCGTGAGACCCCGTCCCGAAAGGAATGATTGATCGCCATAGACTGATGCGATGGCGCTCTTTGATTGGAGCGCGGGTGACGTCAGAGAGAACATTCTATTGCCAGGGACAAAAAGGACACATCCCGCCATTTTCGCTCTCTTGGTTCGTGGCTTTCCTCGCAAGCGGTCACAGTTTATACGCTCTTGGTTCCGACATTTATTACGGACAGTACGTTTCACATTAGCTCTTTTGTGCTGGGTTTGTGACAAGCAGTCTCGCAGTTTATACACTCTCTTGGTCCGGGCTTCCATCGTGTAAAGTCACATTTACTCTATTCTATCCTGGCTTTCATTGTGAGCAGATGCATCCTTCTATTTCCTCTTCTTGGTGTTGGCTCGTGACGGCTGCGTTTCGTGCCATGTGCACCTGGGAAGTTCGAGACGGTCGGAGCTCGGTGCAGCCGAGTGAGAAGGACGTGGGAGGAGATCTGGCCTGTTCGCTTCGCGTCG
The DNA here is from genome assembly GCF_964187855.1 of Myxine glutinosa. Classification (NCBI taxonomy): domain Eukaryota; kingdom Metazoa; phylum Chordata; class Myxini; order Myxiniformes; family Myxinidae; genus Myxine; species Myxine glutinosa. Next base: position 85,053,117 of record NC_136264.1, on the reverse strand, counting down.
GCGGCAGGCGGTGCACGCGACTTCGCGCAAACGCGTGTTTTCCCGCACAGGGACGTGGGATCGGTGACGGCCCGGGACGGTCAAGGACGCCAAGCTGAGTACCAAGCAAACGCTAACACCACATTTTTACTTTCATTTATTTCTCCCTGTGTCTGTATTTGAGTCCGCATGAAGGGTCCCTCGGTTAGGAATCTAGTGTCATTGTTTTTTTAAAATTGTATTGCATTGATTTTTATTTAAAACTTTAATTGTTGACTTTCAATTCCTTGTCTTGTCCATTTATTTGTTTGTGGTTCGGAAAACCAACCGTACAGGCCTGTCCGGCCATACAGATAAGCTCTCGCTGTTCTCCAATACCAGCCCCCCCCCCCCACCTCCGCGCGTGTCACTACCGCCATCTTTGAGAACATGTTTCGGAGTTAAACCTCAGTCGGCCATCCATCACCCTGCGGTGTTCACTACAGGGGAGACACATGACAATATATGAGCTTGGAGAAAACATCACATACAGATATGGAAAGGAGGAAGAGTTGAGAATGATATATTTCTCAATTTTCTGTATTTTTCCTAACCTATCACCTATTGCGGACTGTGCTTTGTTTCATTTGAATATCTTTACCTGTTTTGGAGAATGCCGTGTCATATATTCTTCCACCGTTTGTTTTGGTATTGATTTTACAATAAATCACTAAATGTAACCACAAAACCTGGACAGTACATAGGATCATTCAGGGAGGATTCTTGGCCCATGTCTTTTTGTCCTAGCACTCGCTTCCCCTTTCCCCATATTCTGGGATATACCTTGACCTGAATATATCATTCACAAGGATTGGTCAACATAATAAGTGGATGAAATCTGACAACATGCCTGCCCGCTGAGCCTGGAGGAGGAAGCCATTCCCGTAATCCCAGAAGAACAAGCCGTGTGCAGCCAACTTGTTTATAGCCTCAACCTGCCTTTGCAAACTGCGCACACACAAGCGCACACACGCACACACACACACACACACACACACACACACACACACACACACACACACACACACACACACACACACACACACACAATTAATGCAGCAGCACTTCAGGTGGTGTCCATATTTTGCAGCCATACTATTGTTATTCATGGAACTGATGTCATTGTTCGCTTAAAATCTAGTTAGTGACTTTCCATTGGAAAGAAAACCTAAATTCCGTTTCAAAAAATTAATGCCTTTTCCTGGTATCAATTTGTTCACTTGCAATGAAAAAATAATTTTTCTTCAAGTCTCCGCACCTAAAATCCTCCATTGTGCCCCTCGGGCCTAGACAGTGTATTTTACCATCAGGGTGACACAAACATGGGGAATAATAAAATGAAATAAAATTACGGAAACCAGATCCATGGGGTGTGGCACTTTAAACTAAATAATGATTACGATGTCCATGTTTGCTCACCAACAAATGAAGTAAACAGACTTGGCAGTCTGTACATTGACATAAACACACCAGGGCTTTAAAGAAAAGTTTTCGATTAAATTAGGTCTCTACAATGTTGGATGCGATGACAGACATTTTGTTTTCACGGCCGATGGTATTTTCAGGGAATATTTTCAGCAAATTTTCAACAAAGTGGACCGACTTTCAAATCGAAATCTGCTTTGACTGGGCTCTCCAGAGATCGCTACATGGAATTTTATTTCAAATTTAGTGTCAGCAATCGAGATCGAGATTGACAGCAACTTTGATCTGGGTATAGATGGGCGATATCCCTTGTGCATCAAATTGCGGTGCATTTTCTTTCTTTTTTTATGACTTTTCGTAATTACACCGTGGAAATAAAGACTGGAGAATCTTGCATACAAAATCAGACGATGACGTGAATATGTTTTTAGGAATTTGCCTGAATCTTGACCTTTTTGTTCTGTAATTGACGAGATTCCGTCCGTCCCCCCATATTCACTCCTTCATTTCAAGTCACCAATTCCATGAATTCCGTCTAGTTTCTGTGATCACAGAAAATCGCTGGCTATGAACATCAAACTCTTAATCCCTGGTTTCCTGATAAATTTCCTATCTCACATTGACACATTTTCCCCAAAGATGACATATGCATTACCCACTGGATTTCAGCAAGGCCAACATTGAAAGTTAATTTACTCTTTTAAATAGACCTGTCGGCCACATTCTCCCGATCAGTAGGAAACCTTCCTGAAAGCAATACAAAATTACATTGTTGATCCGTTTAAAATGTGTGTCTAAATCTTTTTCCTCCATTCCAAAAGCCTATTTTTAGGTCATCTCATCTCAATTTCTCAATTGTCATCTCATCATGATGTCTGGTTGTCTGTCCGTTAACTTTTTGCTATTTTTCCCCTCCTCGCTCATCACCTGGCTGATTGTTCTGAAACTTGAAAAATGAATACAAGACAGTAGCCCGCACAACCGCTCGGGCTTCGATTTTCGATTTTGGAACATGGGGGCTCCCAAGGGTCGGGTCGGGGGGGTGGGGGATTACCCCCTCAACTTCGGATCCCTACTCATCCCTTATTTACCAACTGATTGCTCTGAAACCCGATACAACCCTTCTACTCGATGGACAGCACGATCACCTTGTCTAAGATGTTTCGATCTTGTATCAGGGGCCCTCCCAGGCGATAAAGGTGGCTCCAGGTGAGGGGGGGGGGGGGGTTCCCCCCAAAATCAGCAGTGGTCGAACTACAACCTCAAGAGATGACCGTCAGCCCTCTCGGGCTATTTATTTAATTCCATCATCAAGCTGTATTGTGCAGTAATAAGGAAATGCAGATGGATCAGCTGGCTTAAGCCCCATTTGAAGAACTGTCAATAAAAAAAATGGAAAGTTTGGTCATCATGTCATTCATGCTTATTCCATATCCACACCCCAGCATTCCCATCTCATGGAGGCCTTTATAATGAAGGTTAACCCAAAGCAGGGACTTTAGGGCTAGATGCCTGCACACAATGGTTTACCTTGTCAAAATATACAGTGGGATCTTCCGATCCACATCCTAAATGCCGATAGGACAGCGGGCTATGTGTCCTCATTGGAAAGAAGGCATGATCCAACATGCCACATCCCCTTTGCTGGCTCCACATCAGATTGGAATTGTTTTGTTGTTTTTACTTCTTTGATCCCATTGCAGATGAAAACCAGAATAGACAGCTCACTGGTGAGCATTATACCACCCGAGCTATTATATCCTACCCTCTTTAGCTACCCCATATACTGAGCTGCAAGATGCAGTACACTTTTTAATATCTGGAATTTTAGGCTACACCCAAACGCAGAACTACACAGCACAAGTCTCATCCAAAATGGCAAACTGCACCAAGCTTTGCATCAATGCTCTGACTGGATGGGTTGAGTGTATTATTCTTGTCTTATTATTATTAATCCCCCATGATTCACCAGAACCAAAATGAAATACTGTGAGAGTACCCAAAGATATACACCCTTAAGTACTTTTTATGGCCTTTAATTAATTGGATATTCACCAAGTGTCTATATCAGCCCACTGACACCTATATGAACCACCTTTAGAGGCCATTTCCCCCTACAGAGCAGGGGTTGGCCTTTTTCGGGCACTGTGATCCCCTTTTTGAAGCTGTAGCGGTTACCGCTGGATGCACACAATCGCCTTGCACCGGCCAGAACACGGCCAGACGCGCCTCTCCCGGGCATGCCCGGACTCACTGTTCCCGGGCACGCCCGAACCTCCCGGGCACGCCCGGTCTCGTCTTTCCCGGGCATGCCCGCTCTCGCCTTTCCAGGGCTCGCCCAGAGCGTCCGGGCATGCCCGCTATCGCCTTTCCAGGGCTCGCCCAGAGCGTCCGGGCATGCCCGCTATCGCCTTTCCAGGGCTCGCCCAGAGCGTCTGGGCATGCCCGCTATCGCCTTTCCAGGGCTCGCTCAGAGCGTCCGGGCATGCCCGTTCTCGCCTTTCCAGTGCTCGTCCAGAGCGCCCGGGCACGCCAGCCTCGACTTGCCAGGCCGCAGCCAAACACGCCCGGGCAGGTCCAGACTCGCCTTTCCAAGGCTCGCCCTTGACACCCGGGCATGCCCGGTATAGCTTTTGCCGGGCAAACTTCCCGACATAAATGTGTATATATATTGCTGCCCGATAAACGGGCTTGGGGTCAGAATACCTGAGCTGTTTTGTTTCAATAAAGAAACTCGGACGAATTCCGTCTTTGGTCACGTCAATTCTTTCGACTCGCGTTGGAGCGCAGCTCCTTCACTGGTGACCTACCGACATGGACACGGCAGTGACTCCTAAACTGCCTACCTTCTGGGAGGCTCACGCGGCTGTTTGGTTCGCCCAGGCGGACTCCCAGTTCGCCCTGCGAGGCATCACCGCGGACGACACCCGCTTCCACCACGTCGTGGCAGCGCTCGGTTCCGCCACCGCGGCCCGCGCCCTGAGCCTCCTTGAGCACCCGCCGGCTGCCGACAAGTATGACACGCTGAAGACGCTCCTCCTCGACGCTTTCGCCCTCTCACCGGCGGCACGCGCACGGCGCCTGCTCGACCTGCCCGAGCTCGGCAACACGCGCCCGTCCGAGCGCATGGACTATATGCTCTCGTTGCTCGGTGAGCACTCTCCGGATTTTCTGTTCCACGAGTTGTTCCTTCGCCAGCTGCCTCACCCGATACGCCTCGCCCTGGCTGGCACGTCGATCACCGATCCCCGCGCCCTCGCCAGGGAAGCCGATAAGATCTCCTCGGCGGGCCAACACATCGGCGCGGCTACCTGGAGCCTGCCGCCATCCGAGGCGACGACGCCCGAGCGCCCTGCGCGGTTGGAGGCCGAACTGCCGGTGAAACTGGCGGCCGCCACGCCGCACCGACCGCTTCCGACACGACGGCCGGGGCCTCCACCTGACCAGGCATGGTGTTATTACCACGCCAGGTTCGGACACAAGGCTCGGACGTGCCGACCCCCGTGCACTTTCGGCAAGTCGGGAAACGGCCGGGCCGGCGTTCATTCCCAGCCATGAGCGCCGGCCACTCGGGCAACTTGCTTTTTATTCGGGACAAAGCGTCCGGGCGGCGTTTCCTTTGTGACACCGGTGCCCAACTGAGCGTCATACCCGCCTCCGAGCAGGACAGGCGGGACGCCGTTTGCGGCCCCTCTTTGGTCGCTGCTAATGGCTCGGCCATACGCACTTTCGGCCCGCGCAACGTCACCCTCTGCTTCGGCAGCCAGCGCTTTCAGTGGACCTTTGTGACCGCCTGCGTCCCCATGGCTTTGCTGGGCGCCGACTTCCTCTGCGCGCACGGGCTGCTGGTCAATGTCAAACGTCGTCGCCTTGTCAATGCCGAGACCTTCAGCTCCCTGGCGTGCACGATGAGCAGCTCCGCGCCGACCGAACTGGCATGCGCCCTCCCGACGAGTTCGCGTTCGCTCGCCTGCTCGCGGAATTCCCGGCCCTCACACGGCCGACGTTTCCGGCCGTCGCAGTGCGGCATGGGATCGAGCACCACATACCCACTACAGGCCCGCCGGTCTATGCCAGGGCCCGCCGCCTCGACCCGGCCAAGCTCGCCGTGGCAAAGGCCGAGTTCGACGCGTTGGAGCACCTCGGCATCGTGCGGCGCTCCAATAGTGCATGGGCCTCACCACTGCACATCGTGCCAAAGCCGGGGGGCGGATGGCGCCCGTGTGGCGACTACCGCCGCCTCAACGATGCTACCACCCCCGACAGGTACCCGATCCCGCACATCCAGGACTTTTCCGCCCGTTTGGCGGGACGGGTCATATTTTCCAAAATTGACCTGATACGGGGATACCACCAGGTACCTGTCCGGGCGGCCGATGTCCCGAAGACGGCCGTCATCACGCCGTTCGGCCTGTTCGAATTTTTGAGGATGCCGTTTGGCCTCAAGAACGTGGCCCAGGCGTTCCAGCGCTTAATGGACGGCGTGCTGCGCGACCTGCCATTTCTTTTCGTCTATCTGGACGACATCCTCGTCACCAGCACGTCCCGCGCCGAGCACCTCCTCCACCTCCGAACACCGTTCGGTCGCCTCAGCGAGCACGGCTTAATTGTCAACCCGGCCAAATGCCACTTCGGCACGACGACCGTTGACTTTTTGGGCCACCGCATCACCAAGACCGGGGCCGTGCCGCTGCCGACCAAGGTCGAGGCCATCACCACGTTCCCGCATCCCCGTTCCATCAAGGCCTTACAAGAGTTCCTCGGCATGGTGAATTTTTATCACCGATTCGTGCCCCGCGCTGCTCAGCTCATGCGGCCCCTTTACGAGGCCCTCCGGGGCAAGCCGGCCAAGCATGACATCGTTTGGTCCGCAGCCATGGACGCGGCCTTCGCGAGCGCAAAACGGGCCCTCGCCGACGCAACGCTGCTGGCTCACCCGGTGCTCAACGCGCCCATCGCCCTCACTACGGACGCCTCCAACTACGCGGTGGGCGCCGTCCATGAACAATGGGTGGACGGGGTTTGGCAGCCACTCGCTTTTTTCAGCCGGCAGCTCCGGCCGAACGAGTTAAAATACAGCACGTTTGACCGCGAGCTGCTCGGTCTGTTCCTGGCCGTTCGCCATTTCCGACAACTCCTGGAGGGCCGCCCGTTCACGGCTTTCGTCGACCACAAGCCGTTGGTCTACGCAATGGCCAAAGTCACGGAGCCGTGGTCGGCCCGCCAGCAGCGCCACCTCTCTGCCGTGTCGGAATTCACCACGGACATCCGGCACGTCGCCGGCAAAGACAACGCTGTGGCCGACTGTCTTTCTCGGGCCAGCACGAACGCGGTCCACCTCGGCGTGGACTTCGCGCTCATGGCGGCCGACCAGACCACCGACACCTCGGTGCAGGCCCTCCGGGCGGCGGACACGGGCCTCCGCCTGGCCGACATCCCCTTCGCGGGCACCGTCCTCCTCTGCGACGTCTCCCAGGGCCAGCCTCACCCCATCGTGCCCGTTTCCTGGCAGCGCCGCATCTTCGCCTCCATCCACGGCCTTTCTCACCCGGGCCGGAAAGCTTCTCAGAAGCTGGTGTCGGCGCGTTTCGTCTGGCACGGCCTTCGACGGAACGTCCGCGACTGGGCCAACGCCTGCACGGCCTGCCAGCGGGCCAAGGTCCACCGCCACACCCAGGCCCCGCTGGCACCTTTCACCGTGCCTGCACGGCGTTTCGACCACGTCCACGTGGACCTGGTGGGTCCCCTGCCCCCATCGCGGGGGTTCACCCACCTGCTCACCATGGTGGACAGGACCACCAGGTGGCCGGAAGCCGTGCCCCTCACCTCCACCACCACCGCCGACATGGCGCAGGCGTTCATCGCCACCTGGGTCGCGCGCTTCGGCGCACCGGCGGACATCTCGTCCGACCGCGGCCCACAGTTCACGTCCGAACTTTGGGGCGCGGTCGCCCGCTCGTTGGGGGTCACGCTGCACCACACCACGGCCTACCACCCCCAAGCCAACGGGTTGTGCGAGCGGTTTCACCGCTCCATGAAGGCCACACTCATGGCCGGCCTTCAGGACGACGGTTGGACCGACCGGCTGCCGTGGGTCCTTTTGGGCCTCCGCACGGCCCACAAGGAGGACCTCCGGGCGTCCGCCGCCGAGCTCGTCTACGGCCAGCCACTCCGCATCCCGGGCGAGTTCGTGCCCGACGCTACCAGTCCCTGGTCCGCCGCACACCAGCGATCGGACCTCCAGGAGGCCGCCCGCCGATTTGCCCCTGTGCCAACGTCCCGCCACGGTGGCCCCCAGTCCTACATCCCCCCGGCGCTTCGCACAGTGGAGTACATCTTTGTGCGTCATGACGCGCACCGGGGGCCACTCCGGCCGCCGTACGACGAGCCCTTCCGGGTCCTGCGACGGGGCGACAAGTCCTTTGTCGTCGACGTTGGCGGCCGGTCGGACCGGATCTCTGTGGACCGCCTCAAACCGGCGCACATGGACGTCGACCGACCACCACGGTTGGCCCTTCCTCCGCGGCGAGGCCGCCTCCCGTCCACAGTTCCCCCCGCTCGACCACCCACCACCACGTCGGACCCCTCCCCACGACCCTCCAGGGGTCGCTTCGGTCAGGTCATCCGGACCCCCCTTAAATTGACCCTGCCGGTGCAGGTCGATTCTGGAGGGGCGTGTGTCGCGGTTACCGCTGGATGCACACAATCGCCTTGCACCGGCCAGAACACGGCCAGACGCGCCTCTCCCGGGCATGCCCGGACTCACTGTTCCCGGGCACGCCCGAGCCTCCCGGGCACGCCCGGTCTCGCCTTTCCAGGGCTCGCCCAGAGCGTCCGGGCATGCCCGCTATCGCCTTTCCAGGGCTCGCCCAGAGCGTCCGGGCATGCCCGCTATCGCCTTTCCAGGGCTCGCCCAGAGCGTCCGGGCATGCCCGCTATTGCCTTTCCAGGGCTCGCCCAGAGCGTCCAGGCATGCCCGTTCTCGCCTTTCCAGTGCTCGTCCAGAGCGCCCGGGCACGCCCAGCCTCGACTTGCCAGGCCGCAGCCAAACACGCCCGGGCAGGTCCAGACTCGCCTTTCCAAGGCTCGCCCTTGACACCCGGGCATGCCCGGTATAGCTTTTGCCGGGCAAACTTCCCGACATAAATGTGTATATATATTGCTGCCCGATAAACGGGCTTGGGGTCAGAATACCTGAGCTGTTTTGTTTCAATAAAGCAACTCGGACGAATTCCGTCTTTGGTCGCGTCAATTCTTTCGACTCGCGTTGGAGCGCAGCTCCTTCAAAGCAATGTTTTATGGCCGGATGCCCTTCCTGCCGCCAACCCTCTTGGTCGCCTCTTGTGACACACAGGGAATTAACAGTGACCTGGGACTCAATTTGCAGACCTCGGAAGGATGACAGGCTGAGTCAACCCCCCCTGGCGTTAATTCAGCGATCGACCGGGATTCGAACCCAGGATCCTAGGATCCCAAGACGGCACCCGAACCGCTAAGCCAACACCAGGCTCTACCACTCACCCCTATACCATAGAAAGTTGGTCCAGCCATGACTGCAATATTCTGTGAGTCCATCCTAGCAGAAGGGTGATGCTTGTGAGGGTTACATCACCCAGCGAAAATTTTAGAAATCAGTCGTACAAGTACTGTCATTGGCTTGGTGGTGTATTTTATGAAGGATAGTGCAGCAGTCGGTTTTTGGAAGCCGAATTGTGCTGATTTGACCATGGTTCGCCAGCATGGTGCACTAAACTATGGCGCAGAGGTGTCCATCAGATAGTGGTTGATGTCGCTTAAAAACCCACCTTTCATCAACCAGGCGTCGAAACCTGCTTGGGTCACCATGCATCACACGCAGACACTCTTGAAAGCCCAGCTGCACAGGGTAGTATCCGCCTTTGTACGGGTTGTGACATGAAGTTTGGTCAGAACCAAAATCGACCAACATTTCCCCGGTTTTCTCCATTTCATGCGCCAACCGCTCCCTGGCACACAGACACATCGGCTTGCAAAACAAATTAGGCTTTGTGAGGCTAAAAGGATTTAGGTAAAACACTGAAGCCTAAAGGGAAAGGAAGGAGAGGTGTTCAAAAAGTTATATAAATGAGATACTCACAATACTCCAAGCTATGTTTGAAACCATGGTTACCATGGTATTTATATAAATTTATATGAAACCATGGTATTTTTTGTTATACAGTCATGTGAAAAAGTAAGTACACCCCATGTAAAGTTTTGACTTTTTCAACATATTTCAACATACAGCTATTTGATCTTCATTTCAACAATATTGATAGATAAAGGTGATATAATATAACAAATATCATGAAACATTTACATTTTGTAGTCCATTGTATAATTTAAATAAACATAAATACAAATTTCGCATGTGGAAAAAGTAAGTACACCCCGACATTTATCACTACTTCAAATACCTAAAATTAGAATCAGGTGCACCAGCTCAGGTGCAAATGATTAGAACATCGTCAGAGAGGATCTTGGAGGAACCTGTCTTATTTAAACCTCAGACATTTAGTTTGGTTTGCTCTTTGTTGTTGAAGTGTGCGGCGTCACCATGCCGAGATCAAAAGAGCTCTCAGAGGCCTTCAGAAAGAACGTTATAGATGCCTACGAGTTTGGGAAGGGATTTAAAAAGATCTCCAAACAATTTGAAATCAATCATTCGACTGTCCGGAAGATCATCTACAAGTGGAGAAGATTCCAAACAACTGCCAACTTGTTCAGGCCAGGCCACCCCAGCAAGTTCAGCCCGAGAGCAGACTGCAAGATGCTGAAAGAAGTCTCCAAGAACCCCAGAATGTCATCACGGGGCCTGCAGGTAGCTCTTGCCACTGTTGATGTCTAAGTGCACGAGTCTACCATTAGAAAGAGGCTGCACAAATTTGATCCACATGGGAGGTGCGCCAGGAGGAAACCTTTGCTGTCCAGAAAGAACATCAGGGCAAGACTAAAGTTTGCCATTGAACACCGAGGCAAAGACCAGCACTTCTGGAACAATATGCTCTCGACAGATGAGTCAAAAGTAGAGCTATTTGGCCACAGTACCAGAAGACATGTTTGGCGAAAACCAAAGACAGCATTTGACCACAAGAACCTAATACCAACTGTAAAGCATGGTGGTGGAAATATTCTGGTTTGGGGCAGCTTTGCTGCATCAGGGCCTGGGCAGCTCACCATCATCGAATCCACTATGAATTCTTCATTGTACCAGAGGGTGCTTGAGGATAATGTGAGGCCATCTGTCGGAAAGTTGAAGCTCAACCGAAGGTGGACCTTGCAACATGACAATGACCCTAAACATACCTGTAAATCCACGAAGGAATGGCTGAAAAGAAAGAAATGGAGGGTTCTGGAATGGCCAAGTCAAAGCCCGGATCTAAATCCCATCGAGATGTTGTGGGGGGATTTGAAACGAGCTGTGCATGCAAGAAACCCCTCAAACATCGCACAGCTGAAAGAATTCTGCATGGAGGAGTGGGCAAAAATTTCTCCTAGTCGATGTAAGAGACTGGTAGACAGTTATAATAAACGCCTACTTGAGGTTGTTTCTGCCAAAGGGGGCAATACCACCTATTCGAGCCAAGGGTGTACTTACTTTTTCCACATGCGAAATTTGTATTTATGTTTATTTAAATTACTAGGACGTGCCAGTACGTGGGTGCCCGTACGTGCGTGCAAAAAAACATGCGTGCAAACAACAACAACAAAAAAAAACTTTGAAACCACGTGGCAGTAACGACCACAGAACCCCCCCTCTATTTACATGAAATGGTTTGGTCCATTCGCAACGACCACAGAACCCCCCCCTCTATTTACATGAAATGGTTTGGTCCATTCGCAAAGCCAAAGCGAACGGCGAACGGCTAAATCGCCATAGCTCGGTAACTACTTGTCCGATTAATATGAAACCTTGAAAAGGCACATCCTCAGGTCCCCAGCAATATACCTGGCAAGTTTCAAGTATATCGGACCCGTGGTTGTCGAGAAACAGCGGTCACAGACACACAGACACACACACATACACACAGACACACACACATACACACACACATACACACAGAGATTACTGGAATTATAGATAGATACAATGGACTACAAAATGTAAATGTTTCATGATATTTGTTATATTATATCACCTTTATCTATCAATATTGTTGAAATGAAGATCAAATAGCTGTATGTTGAAATATGTTGAAAAAGTCAAAACTTTACATGGGGTGTACTTACTTTTTCACGTGACTGTATATCCGATCCAATGTACCATACTCTGTTTCAGAGTGTTGGCTCTGCTGAAGCAGCTTCTCGGCCTTGTGTCAACTAGGCGGTATTCCATCTTTCTAGCATTAGTTAGGGCAGGAAACTAGAACTTGGTCAAGGTGCCGACGATAGCTCACCTACACTTCACAAAGGACACCGTGGTTTCTTTAACGTCGAACAACTAATGTCGGCAGACAGGATACCCAGTTTAACGTCCATTCATGGGATGGCACACACATTGATCAATCGCCCTGCCTGTGAAACACAGGGATGACAGCTTATAGCTGGGTCTGCATTCAAACCCAGGCTAGACGGTTCACGGGTGAGTGCGCATAACTCTAAGCTAACCTATAATATTGTTCTGGAATTTACATATCATTCATAACGGATCTCGTCCTGCTTGAAAATGTGAATACTTTGCTCAGTCTCGGTGGCATGTAGTGGTTAGACCGTCTGCTCTGTGTCTGGTAGATCAGTGGCCCCAAAAATGTTACATGCTGCATCCTTGCTTGATGCTCAAAATTCAAAGTATTTGGAACAAACTCCCTCACTCTCTTCAATCCCACGCCTCCCTCAAGGTCTTTAAATAGCTGTTCACCACCATCTCTTATCTTCCCCCATCCAAAACCTTGATCTTTTCTACCCCTGATAATTCACCCTAGATCCACTTTTTTGAAATTCCAACTTCTTTCCTGGAAGCCCTAGCAATGTCCATGTGGTTTTTACCTCTCCCACCCCCCCCCCCCCCACTTCTCATGCCCCCTCCCCCAAGCTCTCTCCCTTCCACAGATCTCCTGATGTCCCTGCTTTCAGATGTTGTACTTGTGTGCTTCCCTCTCTCTCCCAATCTTGTCTCCCGCTCCCTTTATATTATGTTGTATGTGTCACTTTGTCTTTTTGTGATTAATGTTAGCTCTTACACGAGCCTCGATCTTGTATACAAAAAAAAAAAGCTGTGAAGTTTTCTTGTTCTCAAAGTTTTGTTCCAAGGGTTATTATTTCGACCAAAATTCCTGGGTGCGGACACCTCAATAAGCAATGTCATATTTTCTTATTTTTGTACCTTAATACTATGTCCAGTTGCAATGCTTTGTTTTTTTTTATGTTCATGGTCATTGGAATCATCAGGTTATACATGAGCATTACTTCCTTGTTTTCTTTTGGTTCATATTTCCATGAGTTTTCTGGAACTGGGATATTGAAAAAAAAATTCAGATGTGCCAATGAATTACTCTACATACCTTGGTGTACCTTTCGGTGTACAGCTGTTCTGACATGAGTTGTTTTTACATCCGGATAGGAGGTGGCTCGTACTTTCTGTTTCTACCTTGCAGAACCTGCACTTGGCCAATTGGGTCAGTCCCACCATTTCCTTAAAGCCATTGGTGTGGTGTCCTTGGTCTTGGACATTTTTTATGATTCATTCTCCATCCCAAGTGAGCTGCTTAGCTGTTGCAGTGATCCTTCATTGTCTACTCCCAATCTGTCCAACTCTTTTTTTATACCTTCCTGCTCTTTTGTTGTTCTCCCAGTTGTCAGTGTATATCTGTTGATATTTATTCAATGTTTTTATTTTGTCTTTTTTGCAATCATTGTGGCTATATTCATTACTTATTCGGTTTCATGCGTGACATCTATTCACACCTGTTTGGAATTTTTTTGCTCGGTGGATTAGGGATACCTTTTTTGGTTTGCTTACAAATTGGATTTGGTGTTATGTTGGACTTTTCACCTACTTGGCTAATCTTACAGTTGTCACTCTGTGCACTTGGTTGAGCTCCATCAGTCCGCTGCCTCCTTCTTGTCTCGTTAGGTACATTCTCGGGATGCATTGGTTTCTGTAGAACATTTTGGGGATAGTGAGGAGTTTCCTTGTTTTGATATCAAGCTTGATGATTTCCACTTGTGGCCAGTTTATTATTCCGCAGCTGTATTGGAATACTAGTACTGCAAGTTGGTTTATGGCTTTGATTTTGTTTGTCGGGGTAAGATATGTTTTCTGAATCAGCCTTGTTCTACGCAGGTATTATTTGGCAATTGTTTTGCACATTTGTTTTTGACATGTTTGGTGGCCCTCTTCTACTTCAAGGTATTTGTACGATGCTAAGTTTTCTTGTTCCTGTATTGGCATCTAGGTAAATTTATATATTGTCCGTTTTATTGGTTTACCTTGCACTTGCACTTGGCACACTTGTCTAAGCCAACTTCCATTTGAATGTCTTTGGAGCACCGCTTCACTAATTTCAGTTGTGCTGCCAATTTTTTTGTCATTTGGTGTAAAGAGCTTTAAATCATCCATGTACAGTAAATGTGTCACCCTTCATGTCTCTTTGGACGTTCTTTTATTGCATGTTTGGGTGTATCCATGTCCTTGCCCTTTAATCCTTTAATGAGGTTGCTCAGTGGGTCCAAGAGTGGGGATGGACTGTCACGTCTACAAAAATGTCACTTTGACTGCACCTGGTTGTCTATGCAGGGAGTGCAAAACCACTTGTTTGTGTCAAAAACTTCTGAAAAAGTATGCCGTAATTCAGCCAAATGTGGAAAATCCTAAAACGCAAAGGTGTCGTAATTACTTACCAGAGATCAACCACGTTACCATGGTAACCAATGCTGACAGGTAGTCCAGCAGTTTTTGCTTCTCTGCAAGAAAAAAAGAAGAACATATTTTGGACCTGATCATTTCATAATTGCCTCTTCATTACTCATCTATAAATTAGCATACATTATATAGCATCCCTAAAGTTGTAAAATGGACTGTCATCAATCATAAAGCTTCACAGCACATAAATTATTACAAAACAGGTACTAAGGTTGAGGCCAGGTATTAAACAGAATGGTGCAGAGGTACCACAATTACCTTTGAGCTGCCTGGTCTGAGTTTCATTGCCCACCTCACTATAAACTGTCGGATTAATGATTCAGAGGCTGTTGACATGAAATCCAACCCTCAGATGGACGTAAGCCGGTTGTCTGGTCTGCTAGCATTAGTTTGTGGACGCTAAAAATCTTATGGTGTCTTTTGAGAAGAGTAGGTGAGCTATCGCCGGGGTTATGAAAAATATATACCTGCCACCTTTGGTCAATGTCAATTGTCAGTCTTAGCCAGCTGTTTCGTGAAACTCTTTGATCAAAAACTTTCCCTGGCTGGCACAACAAGAAAGTTAGCTCTTTCACGAGCCTCGATCTTGTATACAAAAAAAAAAGAGAGTGGAAGACAACATACAAAGGGAATAAAACATATAATAAAGGGAGTGGAAGACAAGGGGGTGGGGGGGGGAGCAACACATAGAACATATAGTAAAGGGAGTGGAAGACAGGGGGGGGGGGGCAACAAATAGAACATATAATAAAGGGAGTGGAAGACAAGGGGGGGGGGGCAACACATATAACATATTGTTATGTCGATATGGTAGAGCAATATGTAGAGCAGTTAGATCTGAGTAGGTAACCTGCTTCGTGTGTCGCGGTAAGGAAAACTACCTTGTAATAAGTTCATGTGTAGGCGTTTGTCGGGTTAAGATGTATACTTGTGAATCTACCAGGAGGTTCGTGTGTTAGGTAGTGTAGGGATTAAGAATAAGCCCCTGTGTGTCCTCACCTGGTTAGCCAAACCTTTGTCCCTTTTGGCACTGCACACCACTTAGACATTAGTTAGGACCTTTAGTACAACACTAAGTAACGCCCTCCCCTGACATGACTTAGGAAGAAACTAGGCCAGGACACCGCCGATAATGGCCGCCGCCATTTGCACCTCTGGACAGGCCTATCCACCTTGAGTACCACGCCCAGGAGGGTTGTGCTCATTTGGCGCGAATGGACGGAGGAGGCGCGAAGCGGGTCGACAGAGGGCGGGAAGTTACGAGGCTCTGATTGGTTGGCAGCGTGCCAGGGCTGACATCACGGGCCAGCAGATATGAACGAGTGCCGAACGCCATTTTGGGCAGTACAGTTGTGAGTTGGATCCCGAGTGGAGAGGGCAGTTGAGTCGTTCAGAGATCCCGAGTGAGTTACACATGAGTTGAGCAGTTACGCACTAGTAATATTCCTGGCCCTGGCAGTTTTGTGAGATCTCTGGTTGCGTTGGCTCACAGATTCCAATGAGATTCCTGGAAGATTCACGGCCTGAGTTGGCCATCCCGGTGAGATCCAAGTTGGCTTGTCGACCGTGTACGAGGGCCGACCTTGTGGTGATCGGTGCTTGGTGCATGGTGCTCGGTGCTCGGTGCTTTGGAACTTGGAGCGAGGCGTGCCGCGGGACGAAATGAGCCGCGTGTTGGACGGCGGCCAAGGCCAACGACAAAGACCAGATAAGACTGAGTTGCGCATTCACCAGTGCATGCCGTGTTCTTTTCCTTAATTCAGATTCCTTCGTTTGTATTTGATATCTGGTGTGCGGCGGGATCCCGATTTAGGATATTTCATTACCGGCGCGTGTTTTTTTTCCTGTCCTTGCTTTTCATGAAATAAACCCTTATATTATTTGCTGTACATACTTGAACGCAGTTTTCCGGGTGATTGATTTAACAGGTAAGCCTGAATGGGCTCTCGCCGCTCCCCTCCATCCCGCACGCTTGGGTAGTGTGGAAGTGTAACTCAGTGTAACTTATTAATTGGCACTGGTAACTTATTAATTAACCTGGTAACAAAGCAGATACATTTTACATGCAAACTCTGTGAAAGACGAGTTTGTAAATGAGTCAGGAATGCGCCCGAACATGATAATCTCTTGTCCACCTGGTCACAGCCCCTGGCTGAAGCACCCCCCTATCGTTTGGTAAACGGAAATCACAGCAGGAGGGGAGCGAGCTGATGCCAGGACTCAGTGCATGCATGACCTCGGGGAATTAGCGGAGAAAGGATTAACCTTCAGCGGACAGGGGATTAACTCCAGTTTGTCCAATATAAACGAGAGCAAACGTGGAGTCGAAGAGGACTTGCCACGATAACTCCTGCTCGACGGAGCGAACGAGCGCCCATCATCAGAACCTCTGCCCGACGGGAATGGCGGAGGAACATCGGCCGAACGAGAAGGACATTGGAAAAGAGTTAACCTGATCCATTATATTATGCGGTATTATTTGGTAAATGGAATGAAGTGAATAACCAGTTAATAAACCAGACCTTTTGTAAACCTGTGTCCGGTCATTGGAGTCCTGTGAGTCATCACACAAAATTCTTCTACAATTTGGAGGCACCGCTGACATCAACTGGACACAAACAAGTCTTTAAAAGGTAAGTGTGTCTTGTTTTTGGTCCAGTATGATTTACGAACTTGGGAATAGTTATGTGTATATACATGAAGGATTTGGTGTGTGGGACTTGTGATTGTCCATAGGTAAAATCAGGATGGAACGTTTTAAATGATTCTAATTATTCGTGGGCTTGCGAGTATATGTACAGTATACGCTGGGTATTAAAAGCCTTACTCTGGTCTGCAGGCAAGTCGGCTCATGAAGTGCACCATGAAGCGATTTGTTTGTCGGTTCGGTAAGGTCCGTACACGTGTACAATCGTGTACACCCGTTTTAAATAAATAATTTTTTTTCAGTTTTCCCGCCATGCCTAAACCTCGTTCGATCAACAAATAAATTCATGACAGACAACCCCCCCTCATGCCGGTCCAGAATTATGATGAAAGATGGCGATTGGATAAAAATTGCATCAAATTTTGTCCAGGTCCATCACTAAGCCTTTGAGACATGCTTCACGGTTGAATAAAAAACCACCGTTTAGAGGCCATTTTTCCCCGCAAAGCGAGGGTTGGCCTTTTCGGGGACCGTGGTAGGTGTTGGTTTTTGGTCCCCTTTTGAAGCAATGTTTTGCGACCGGATGCCCTTCCTGACGCCAGCCCTTTTTGCCGCCTTCAACGACAAACAGGGAAGTTTCACAGTTGAATGAAAGACAATAATTAAGTGCTTTTGTGGGAAAGCAATGGCAGACCACCCAATGTCACCACTTTCATGAGCTCAGAGAAATAATAATTCCAAATTCCACTCTGATGGCTCAATGGAAATCGGCAGAAGAATGAAAATCAACAGACAATGGAACAGCTAGCGACGAGTGTTTGTGAGTAACAACCACTCTCTGGTCGAGGCTCATAGAAAAATTGATACTTATTGATTTGGCACGCTTACAATAGATATTAATGGCGAGGGTTGTGGTTGATTCGATTTTGCGAAATGAATATCCTTTGACCAAGTTAAATGGTAAAATAATGAAAATATATATAATTATTTACTCTTTGAAACTGGGTATAGTATAGAACTCTGGGTATAGTTCTCAAGTCACTCTGGATTGTGACTTGAAGAATGAATTGGAGTTGTAATGTAATGTAAGGATGCAAGGTAAAATTGAGTGATGGAATTATTGGGATTGCTATTAAATGAGAATTTTAATAGGATTTTAATGGGATTTTAATGAGATTTAATGGGATTTTAATGGGATAAATTGGGAACATTCAAATGTTGGGTTGTGCTAACGTTTCCACAACATCGCTACAACGTTTCACTTTCGTTGTTGCAACGTTTTGCTCCAACGTTTTGGGAACATTCAAATGTTGTGTTTTGCTGACGTTTCCACAACGTCGCTACAACGTTTCACTTTCGTTGTTGCAACGTTTTGCTCCAACGTTTTGGGAACATTCAAATGTTGTGTTTTGCTGACGTTTCCACAACGTCGCTACAACGTTTCACTTTCGTTGTTGCAACGTTTTGCTCCAACGTTTTGGGAACATTCAAATGTTGGGTTGTGCTAACGTTTCCACAACGTCGCTACAACGTTTCACTTTCGTTGTTGCAACGTTTTGCTCCAACGTTATGGGAACATTCAAATGTTGTGTTTTGCTGACGTTTCCACAACGTTGCTACAACGTTTCACTTTCGTTGTTGCAACGTTTTGCTCCAACGTTTTGGGAACATTCAAATGTTGTGTTTTGCTGACGTTTCCACAACGTCGCTACAACGTTTCACTTTCGTTGTTGCAACGTTTTGCTCCAACGTTTTGGGAACATTCAAATGTTGTGTTTTGCTGACGTTTCCACAACGTCGCTACAACGTTTCACTTTCGTTGTTGCAACGTTTTGCTCCAACGTTTTGGGGACACTCAAATGTTAAGTAAATCGGATAAGAATTCACGAGTTATTTAATTATTAGCGATTAAGGAAGTACTTATTTAATTAATTACATTTCGTATTAAATTACAGTAATTACATTACAGTAATTACCTGAGGTAATTACAGTAATTACAGTTCCGGTAATTACAGTAATTACAGTAATCATTACAGTAATTGCAGTAATCTTATTACAGTAATTACATTACATTAACTCAGGCACCTTTTGAGTAAGGAAGCTGATATTTGGACATGACACTGACCAAGTGATGTGGCTGTCAAGGAAAATATTGATTTATTGATTAATCATTTAATAAATTAACTCGTTGATTTATAAATGACTTATTTAATTAAAAGTCCTCAGAAATACATCTTCGGATGAAATACTTACAGATTGGTTATGCTATGAGCCAATTGATTAAGGAAAATATTTTGTGATGGCCATATTGGCAATTTCGTGGCCATATTCGTGGCAACTCAGTTAGTGCCACTGCACCTTTAAAATGCATCCCTGCGTTCATTTTTCGATCGATTGAGTTGAAATTTTGAACAATCGGATCTGGACTGTCGCTGATAACGACTCTAGCACGCACTCGTCCAATCAGGATGGAGCGGTATGGTCCCCGGATTATCACTGCCCGCAGTTTTAATTAATTTTACTTTTTCTCTTGGTCATATAATTTTGAAGACATGCATGTCATGATAGAGGAAATGTTTGTTCTGTTAAACGGAATAAATGTTGTTTATTTGTGTGGGTGTATTTTTGTGTATTTGGATATATTTTCACGACTAATTCCAGTTATCGTCCTGCAAAATGTCTGCTCGTTCTTTTTCCTTTGAGTCGTAAATTCCTGTTGAACTCTCATTAAAATGCGGAATTGAGTACGCTGTGTGATGATGGAGATCCTTGATGACGAATCAGGAATAGTGAATGAGCAAACAAATATCACGGATGGTACACCGGATAGGGAAAATGTAGATGAAACCCCTTTTGCTCAGGTGCTGTGTAGCGCTGCACAAAGATCCATATGAGCGGGGCCTGGGTGCTGTGTAATTAGTACACAAAGAACCAATTACTAGGGTGCTGAATAAACACAAAGATCCATTTTTGGAGCTGGTTCTCCCGGTGCTGTGATTTATTCAAAGAACCAAATCTTGTAAGAATTAAGATATGATTTGTCGACATTATAAATACTTTAATATATGTAACGATTTTTGTAACGATCATCCTGCAAAAGGTCTGCTCGTTCTTTTTCCTTTGAGTCGTAAATTCCTGTTGAATTCTCATTAAAATGCGGAATTAAGTACGCTGTGTGATGATGGAGATCCTTGATGACGAATCAGGAATAGTGAATGAGCAAACAAATATCACGGATGCTGCGGCTAGAGCAGTGGAAGCGATTTTTGAATTGTTCAATGATTATTCGATATTGTTATGACTTATTGTCAATAGGTATACTAAGTGGCCATGAGGTAGCCTGTTGCTATGTACAGTTTTATTCTATTGTTGATTATACCACATAGCTGTGGTGATAAAGGAAATGTTCGTTTAAATAGATGATTATGATAGGACCATGACTATAAAATCATGATGATTATTATGAATGATATCATAGGGTTCAAATGCAGAATGCTGCATGAACTTGGGAAAGAACTTTCAAGCCCTATGGGATAAATTGGGTATTACAAGCGATGGAGTTTCAAAATTTAGCATGATTGAAGGAATTTGACAGTCCCATTTCAGGAGTTTTACGAAATTTATATTGCCAAGAGATTTGGGTACTATTAAAAGAAAAATGATGAGATATTTTTCCCAAAGAACTTTAATATCTGCCATCCATTTTGGCTGTCTCACGAATGAAGGATGAGTTGCCTTTAGTGGTTGCAAAGAAAATTTGTGGAGACCAGGCAAAATGGGGAAATATGTCAGATATGACCCTAGGACAGGACGGTGATTCATCAATTAACATGAGGTACGAACCAGAGGTGACGGTCAATGGATGGACCTGTCCTGACATCATTGGGGAAAGGGCTTATGCAAGGAGTCATCCAAAATGATTAATTTGATTTATTGATGAATATTGATGAATTAATTGAAATTGAATAATTGATTGAATTATTAATTGATTGAATCTAATTGATTGAATTTAATTGAATAAATTTAACTGAATAAATTTAACTGAATAAATTGAACTGAATAAATTGAATTGAATATATTGATTGTTTGATTGATGAAAATGCGGTCTCAAGAAAGAAGCTTTGATATCTTTGCGAGATATTAACAATGTGGAGACAACCTGGGAAAATTGAGCAAGGTGGTGAGTTTATATACAGATATATATGTGCGGTTACCATTGTGTGATTTCCCCGTCAACAGAGCGGACACCTGAGGATTCACCCATTTCATACTGACCCTCCGGCTCATCTGCAAATACTGATCTGTGAGATTGGATTGTGCAAAGCCACAGCTGAGGGAGATTTTCTGGAAATCACCGTGTGAACAAGTGGAGAGATCCTTCCTGGAGGTACGAGTGAAGCTTTAGAGGAACCTGGAACAAGCTACAACGCATCCAACGTTACTTTGATAAAAGGTGGAACAAACTCCAGTAGATTTTATTTATAGGACATATAGTACAGGTGTGTACAGGTGCATTCCAAAGCGCAGATCCTAGTAATCTACCTGGTACATTGAGGGAATATTGAGTGGTATTCACATACAGGCAAAATGGGAAATGGAGTCTGCAAGGGCAAACAAGGTCAGCTAGACTTGTCCCAAAGAGGCGCTTGCGTCAACCACATGTATCAGCAATATGGTCCACATTCACTTAAAGATTTGGAATCTTGGCATGAATGGACAAAAGGGAGAAAGAAGGAATTCCCCAAGGATGGCACGTTTGACAGGAACACATTGGAAACACTCAGAGAAGAATTAGAAGCAAGAGACAGACAGAAGTTGAAGGTGGATTGGAAACCATTTTATTACTGGGACATCGAGTCTAGAGACAGGGAGACCAAAACGAAAATGGGGGGTGTGAAGAAAGAAATGAAGCAGATACAACATAGGTTGGAAAAGGTATCCACCCAAATGCCTCTTGAAGTTAGCAATGGAAAGCGATCCCAGTTCAGATTGTACCCAGACGCAAGGTCATATGAGATAAATGAAATAGAAGAGGAAACTCCTCCACCCTATCGGCGAAATAGTGTATATCAGCCACAGGAAGTACAGGTACCTGTACCTCTACCTGCCGAAGGGCCAGTACAGAGTGAAACGATTGGCTCTAGCCGACAGAAGACAGGTGAAAGCAGTGCCCCAGTTGAGGTGACTACCCCAGAGGGTGCAACTGGAGGACAGGAACCGACTCAAAGTGGGCAAGCAATACAACCAGCTGCAACAACTTCAACATACGGCCCATACCACCATACAAGGAGTAAGGGTTCTGTGATGAATGCCAATCTATCCAACGATCAATATGATCTGCCAATGAACATTCAAAACTTGACTCTCCCACAGGGAGGTTTTGAACAATGTGGCGTTATGAATTTCCCGCAACGGCAATTTCCAGGGGCAAATGAGGAACGCCCAGATTTGATGTATAGACCTTGGCAAATACACCAATTGAAGGCATTACAGAGCGATATGCCATCAATCAAAACAGATCCACTTCAATTCGCAGAAGAGCTACGATTGATTGTGGAAACGCAATTGCCGACTATAAGAGATATAGAAATACTCTTAAAGTGGGTAATTCCTAATACCACCACTTTGAAGACATTAATGAGTGAGGCAAACTGGGTACATGCAGTAAATGGAGAATTAGACATACCCACGGAGGCTAAAATGACACAGATAAATAAATTAATAGAGGCCATACAAAAATTGCCGCCCGTGACTGATTGGAATAAAGTGGTTACGTGCAAACAGAAAACAGGAGAGGATGCTAGTGATTATTTAGACAGATTGCGAGATGTTTTTCGACTATATTCGGGAATAGACCGGGCACAAATCGACAATGCCCTAAAACCCCTTTTTATTAATGGTCTGTTGCCGAAATTGAAGAGTGAAGTGGAAAGACAGTGTATTGCTTGGGAAGGCAAGCCGATGCAAGAAATATTGAATTATGCTTTGCATCATCAGCGAATTCAGGCCAGGAACAGTGCTATAAATGCCGAAAAATTGATGCAACTACAGACACAAGCCCTGATGACTACGAACCAACGCAATAGGTTTTCTATGCAACAACGTAACAATGCAACAGACAACAACTATGAATCAGGAGATAACCAGAGGTCAGAATGGCAACCCAAAGACCCAGACATGCAGCCCAGAAAGACAAGTCAACAAGTGGACAGAGCAGGTAACGACAGAAGCCGGTGCTTCAACTGTGAAGAGATGGGACACTGGATAAGGAGATGCCCATATCTGAGCAGAAGACAATTTCGACAGGGAAACCAAGGACAAAGAAACCAAGGACAAAGAAACCAAGATCAAGGGTACCAGTGCTGACCGATACCTCAGACAATGATTAGGCCTTCATTGCGACAAATCCCAAATGACGATTGGCCTCAACAAATTAGATTACTGGACAAACATGAATAACTGTCGATGATTCTTGGGTCTGAAAAGTTTTCGGAGCAAGAATTATTCATTTTTTCTTTTGCTTGTAAGCAAATTGATAATTAATTGATCAAATGCCGAAATTGGATCTTTTATGTTGGGCACACAATTTTAAATTTACAAAGTTGGAACAATTGCTTTGCAAATTTTAAACCAAGGGACAATGGTCACATGATGATCAGGTGGGAATTTCGGACTATTGTTCCACACGATTGATAAGTCAGTGGTCGACTGACATGTAAATGGGTGTGTAGTCAAATTTGGATAAATTATTGTGGGAACTGAAAGGGTAATTTCAATGTGACATCATAGGGGTTTTCTCAGAATAAGCTTTTGGTCCATTTGTGTATTAGCATTTCTAAAATTGAAGGACAAATTTTATGAAATTGAAATAAAATTGACACCCATCTTGATCTGTAAATAGTTCCAACGCAAACAAATACGCATAATGCATGTGTGTGTGTATTTTTTGTGTGCCAATGTTAGTGTTTTTTATTGTTTTGTGTATCAATCTTACAAGATTGTTGACACCGACAGTGTGCCTGTCTGGAAATGGATAGTTTTATGTGGATGGGATTGAATATGCAGAGAATCCGTAAAATAAAATAGAAATAAAATTTGATTATGAACATTATCTCTTTTGTCAAGGGAGATGGAATATAAAGATTTGATGTGCTGGGTTATGAGCAGCCATTAATTAAATAGTAAAATTGTGAGTAATTTGGGGATTCCATTTTTGATAGAATTTATATGAGAATAATAGCTATTTATGGATATGAGCTTCATAAAAAGAAATGAGGGAGTACAAAATTATCCAAATTTGGGAGAGGTCTTACACTGACTTCCCAGAATACTCTGCTCATGGATTTATATATATATATATAAACTTGAATTTTATCAGCATATAAATTGTGCTGCATGTATGGATGTGTATTAGGCATAGATGATATGGGAAAATAGTAAAGAAAATCTTGCTGATTTGAACAATTGTGAGTTTTAAAACGGAATGCATTGTGCATCTTAAACCAAGGGGCAGACATGAACGCGCTGTTACGTTATTTATACTCAGAACGCGCTGTTACGTGTACCTGCAACATATTTGTTAATCTCACACACCTATATTGGCATACTGGTGTCAGTAGTACTCACTGGGTGCATAGAAATGGATGAGCAACAGTTAAGGGGGTGTAAAAAACACTTACTTGGATATTTTCTACAAAAGTAGGGGTTTCAATAAGTGGTACCATACACATGGGATTCATCAAATTAAGTTTTGGAGTTCAAACAAAGTCACTGGTTAACAGATGGGAATGGATAGTCAATAAATTCTTCGATGCTGGGTAAATGAAGTGAGATATTACAAAGACTTATTAGAGCTATTGTTCTTCCTTGCAGCAGTGGGAGAAAATTTAGATTCAACATAATGAATCTATAAATGAATGTGATAGGGATAATATCCTCAATTTGTACTAATTATTTGATTGTGGGTAAAGGAATTAATTAATCGTAGTGGATTGTTAACAAGCAGCCTGAAATGTCCTGAGAGTGTGCATCCATGTAATCAGAAATCCCAGATTTGTTTTTACAAACAACATTTTGGTAGAGATCTTATGTGGACGAATACTTGCTTGGTAGATAAAACGGTACTGCATGTTGGCAGCCACTTCAGTGGCCATTTAGGCCGAACAAATAGGGAAAAACTGTAATTGAATATGTAATTTACAGATGAGTATTTGGGAAGTAAAAAGGGAATTTATTGATTTGGGAGACATTTTTCGAAGGTTTATTAAAGTGTTGCAATATGACATTTGGCAAGGAAAATTATTGGATGGGAAAATTAGATCTGTTTATAAAATGAGTTTGTTGACCCATTGAAGTTAATTCTTTGAATTGTTGTTTAATTAGCATTTTGAGTTCAAATTGGAAATAGTTTGGTAGAGCTTTGGTTAAAACCTTTGGTTGCAGTGTTTTGGAACAAATTGATAAACCGTAGGAGGTTGATAAGAATATAAACAAATATGGACCTAAAATAGAAAGATTGTTATGATGATATGAAAAAATACTGAGATTAAAAGATTAAATCAAGTGATGTTGCAAATGAAACAGTAGAATTAAGATAATGGCATAACGACAATGTTATGAGTTGTGTCAATTACAATATCAGTGAACTCATATCACCACGAGTGACACACTGTTAGGAAAAAGAGGGAAAAGAAAAAAAGTGGAGAGGAATTATGGTAATAATACATTATGTTTAATTTGTTGGTTTGGAAAAAATTGTTGTTGGGAATTAGGTATTCCCGTTTGTGATTGTAATCATATACAATGCTATTCTTAGTTTAGTAATAAAATACATACCTGATTGAATATTATTTGTGTGACGCATATAAATGAATATAACTTTTTGTGTTAAGGAAAAACAACAAATTGTTGAATGTGAAACTGTCGGAAGATATACATGATTATGCTGATTTCATGGTAAGATGTACCCTATCTGATTCAGTGTGTGCGGAAAGCAGATTCAGATGTGACTGAGCATAAGGATAAGACGAGATCACATTTTGGAGGGATTGCTAACGGAATTGGGAAGAAGTTCGAGAAAGAAAATTTGTGGCTAAAAAAAAATGAAGTTAATCGTGGCATACACCCTCTTTCTCAAAGAATGATGAAGACATTCTCCCGTGTAACTTGGAGATGAATGCTTACCTTCACCAAGGAAATTTATGTGACCATTTGCCTGGATCACACTACAACATATGAAAGAAAGGCGATCACTTACTCTTGTTCGAAGGCTTCGAACATTCACCACATCAGAAGTTGCAGGACAACGACATGTTACCTGCAACCTCTGTGAAATGCGGGGACATATGTTATTACTTCACCAACGTCCGGGGAACCAGCATGGAGCTGCAAAAAACGGCTGTGCCCTTGTCACAACAGCTGTGCACGATTCTGCTGGTTGCTCCTGGTAAGGACCATGAATGACCTGAACACCATGGTCCCAACATCATTGTGGATGCATCCGGCATCCCTGT
Source organism: Myxine glutinosa (assembly GCF_964187855.1). Lineage (NCBI taxonomy): Eukaryota > Metazoa > Chordata > Myxini > Myxiniformes > Myxinidae > Myxine > Myxine glutinosa. Next base: position 85,026,635 of record NC_136264.1, on the reverse strand, counting down.
TCCACATCTTGCTGGCCAATCAACGTCACACCAATACTTGCTGCCCACTCACAATGAGGGAGGAGGCAAGTCGACTACAACTGGGTGAAGGCCGTGTTCAGGAATTACTATGGTTTACAGCAAAAAGTGGCAAGAATGCTACAAGGAGAGCAGGGTCAGTCTATGACTCCGCAATGTTACCACAACAGCGAAATCCTACACGAAGTAGTGCAGGAGCTATGAAGACATTAGGAGAAAATGTTTCATACCAGGATTCAAACACAAGTGATCAGCCCTTCCTTTCAAACAAAGTCAACATTTGTGTGGAGGCAAACGTTTTTTTACCAGATGGTGCAGATGCTTTACAAAACTTGAAAATGAAGTGAAATTGTTGTATCTTGGTGATGGTGAAGTGTTGTTTTTGAAAATATATTTGTGATGCAAATGCAATAGATTGAACGATATGGAAGGAGTCAATGACCAACGAAATGTTTTGTGATTCTTGCAGGATGACGGTGTATGCCCAAGGGAATTTGATTACCAAAGTGATTGATTATTTACTTATACTTGTAATGATGTTTACTTGTAGTGATTGATTATTTACTTATACTTGTAATGATGTTTACTTGTAGTGAGTGATTGTTTACTTATATTGATGTTTAGATTAATGGTTAATATAAACAAAAAACAAAAAGATGAGGGAATTGTGGAAGTGTAACTCAGTGTAACTTATTAATTGGCACTGGTAACTTATTAATTAACCTGGTAACAAAGCAGATACATTTTACATGCAAACTCTGTGAAAGACGAGTTTGTAAATGAGTCAGGAATGCGCCCGAACATGATAATCTCTTGTCCACCTGGTCACAGCCCCTGGCTGAAGCACCCCCCTATCGTTTGGTAAACGGAAATCACAGCAGGAGGGGAGCGAGCTGATGCCAGGACTCAGTGCATGCATGACCTCGGGGCATTAGCGGAGAAAGGATTAACCTTCAGCGGACAGGGGATTAACTCCAGTTTGTCCAATATAAACAAGAGCAAACGTGGAGTCGAAGAGGACTTGCCACGATAACTCCTGCTCGACGGAGCGAACGAGCGCCCATCATCAGAACCTCTGCCCGACGGGAATGGCGGAGGAACATCGGCCGAACGAGAAGGACATTGGAAAAGAGTTAACCTGATCCATTATATTATGCGGTATTATTTGGTAAATGGAATGAAGTGAATAACCAGTTAATAAACCAGACCTTTTGTAAACCTGTGTCCGGTCATTGGAGTCCTGTGAGTCATCACACAAAATTCTTCTACAGTAGCTATGGTTTCGGAGCCCGCCATTGAGTTTTCGCCTTGGGGGCTAAGGCCTTCGGATCGGCATCCGTGACCGCTTGGTATTAATTTCGGTGGTTGCGCGACAATATAATAAAGGGAGTGGAAGACAAAGGGGGGTGGGCAACACATAGAACATATAATAAAGGGAGTGGAAGGCATGGGGGGCAACACATAGAACATATAATAAAGGAAGTGGAAGACAAGGGGGGGCAACACATAGAACATATAATAAAGGGAGTGGAAGACAAGGGGGGGGGGGAGGCAACACATAGAACATATAATAAAGGCAGCAGGAGACAAACGGGGAGAGGGTATGGGGGGGGGAGTGGGCAACACATAGAAGATATAATAAATGGAGTGGGAGACAAAGGGGGGGGGGGGGTGGGAAGAGGGCAACACATAGCACATATAATAAAGGCAGCGGGAGATAAAGGGGGGGGGGGGTAGGAGAAACAATAGAACATGTAATAAAGGGCATGGGAGACAAAGGGGGGGGGGGGGGAACACATAGAACATATAATAAAGGAAGTGGGAGACAAGGAGACAAGGGGGGGGGGGGGGGACACATAGAACATAATAAAGGGAGTGGGAGAGAAGGGGGAGGGGGGCAACACATAGAACATATAATAAAGGGAGTGGAAGACAAGGAAACAAGGGGGGGGGGGGGCAGAACACATAGAACATATAATAAATGGAGTGGGAGACAAAGGGGGGGGGGGGGAGTGGAAGACAAAGTGGGGATCATTGGGGCCATAGTCATAGTAGCAGTAGTAGTAGTAGTAGTCGTAGTAGTAGTAGTAGTAGTAGTAGTAGTAGTAGTAGTAGTAGTAGTAGTAGTAGTAAGTAGTAGTTGTAGTAAGTAATAATAGTAGTAGTATGGTATTCCAGCCATAATTTGGTTGAATTGAAATCCTTATCCAAAAAATCGGAAACTTCCTATATCTGATCTATGCCCCGATGTGAGTAAAGAATTAAATTTATGATGTCATCACTCATGCCAATAAACGATGTGACATAATAGTGTGGCGGACATGAAAGCTCACTGGCGTGATGGCATCATTCCGCGCACCAAGTGGGCGGCGGCCATGCCCGAGGGGTAGGCGTGGCCGCGGGATATACACCGGGCGCGCAGCCCGGAGCGCTCCAGTGCTACAGTGGAGCTCTTGTAATAAAGACTCTTTGAACTTACTGCGTTGTCCGCTTCCTCCTTGCTAAACAAGTAGCGCGCGTAGCACCACGCTTCATTGGTGACCCTCCGACGTTCTGGTTAGCCGTCGCTGACCACCCGAACCCGCCACAGCAATGGCAACCAACGCGGTCACAATCAAACTCCCCGAGTTCTGGGAGGCTCAAGCTGAAGTTTGGTTCCTGCAGGCAGAAGCCCAGTTCCGACTTCGAGGCATCACGGTGGATGAGACCATGTACTGCCACGTGGTCGCCTCCCTCGGGCCCGGCACGGCCGCCCGCATCGTGTCGGTCCTGAGGAACCCACCGGCCGACGGCAGGTACGAGGCGATCAAGCATCTCCTCCTCGCCACGTTCGGCCTCACGGTGGATGCACGGGCCGACCGCCTCCTGGACCTCCCCGAGCTCAGTGACACGCGACCGTCGGTCCGCATGGACCATATGCTGTCACTGATGGGCGACGAAACCCCGAACGCTCTATTCTGGGCGTTATTTCAACGCCAGCTGCCGGCACGAGTACGCCTCGCGTTGGCCGGTTCTGCGACGACGGAACCCCGAGCTCTCGCTGCCGAGGCCGACAAGTTCTTCGCGGCTTTGGACACGCAGGCGAGTTTTGGCGCGGCCGTTGCGCATCCCAAGGCTGACCCCGATGCTGATGCACCACACCTCGTGGATCTCGAGGCTGATGCACACCGCGTGGCCGCCGCCACGCCCCACCCACCACCACCGCGAAAACCGCGGCCTCCGCCTTCGCCGCAAACCTGGTGCCATTTCCACGCCAGGTTTGGCCACAAGGTGAGGAATTGTTGCCCGCCGTGCTCCTTCGGCAAGTCGGGAAACTACAAAGCCGGCGCTCGGTAGCGGCCCTGAGCGTCGGCCATTCCGGCAGCCTGCTTTTTATAACGGACACCTTGTCCGGGCGCCGTTTCCTATGCGACACGGGTGCACAGGTGAGCGTTATCCCTGCCTCTACGTCCGACAAGCGAACTGCAGGCCGGGGCCCCGCATTGCTTGCCGCGAACGGAACACCCATACGCACATTCGGGAAGCGCTGCCTCTCCCTGCGGTTCGGAAGGCAACGCTTCACGTGGTGAACGTTCGTAACCGCTAGTGTCCCCATGGCACTGCTCGGTGCGGACTTCCTCTGTGCAAACGGGTTGTTGGTAGATGTGAAGAACAGACGCCTTGTTCAGGCTGAAACGTTCAGCTCGCTTGCTTGCGCGTTGAGCAGCTCGTTGAGCGGCTCACTGAGTGGCTCACCGAGCGGCTCGCCAAGCGGCTTGCTGAGCGGTTCGGTCCCGGCGAGGTTAGTTTGTATGCTTCCGGCAGCGGACGAATTCACCCGCCTCCTCGCCAGCTTTCCGGCCCTCAGGCAGCCCACCTTCTCGGCGGGGGCCTTCAAGCACGGGGTGGAACACCACATCCCCACCGCCGGGCCACCGGTCTACGCCCGGGCACGCCGCCTCAAACCGACGAAGCTCGCGGTAGCTAAAGCGGAGTTCGCTACGCTGGAGCAGCTCGGCATCATGTGGCGCTCCGAGAGTGCTTGGGCGTCGCCGCTCCACATCGTGCCAAAGCCCGGCGGGGGATGGCGACCGTGCGGGGACTACCGGCGCCTCAACGACGCCACCACCCCCGACCGCTACCCCGTCCCCCACATCCAGGACTTCTCCGCCCGGTTGGTGGGCATGTCCTTCTTTTCAAAGGTGGACCTCATACGTGGCTACCATCAGGTCCCCGTCAGGCCGGAGGACATCCAGAAGACGGCGGTCATCACGCCATTCGGACTTTTCGAATTTCTTCGGATGCCCTTCGGTTTGAAGAATGCGGCTCAGGCGTTCCAGCGACTAATGGACAGCGGCTTGCGCGACTTGGATTTTCTGTACGTCTACCTGGACGACATCCTCGTCGCCAGCGCGTCCCGCGAAGAGCACCTTCACCATCTCCGCACGCCTTTTGAACGCCTGGGCCAGCATGGCCTCATCGTGAACCCCGCCAAGTGCCGGTTCGGCATCGCCGACATCGACTTTTTGGGGCACCGCATCACCAGGCACGGGGCCGTCCCCCTACCGGCCAAGGTGGAGGCGGTGAAGGGGTTTCCGCGCCCCCGCACGATCAAGGGGCTCCAGGAGTTCCTGGGCATGTTAAACTTTTACCATCGGTTCCTGCCCCGCATCGCCCAGCTCCTGCGCCCCTTGCACGAGGCCCTCCGAGGGAAGCCGGGCAAAGGTGACGTTACTTGGACCGAGCAGATGGATGCGGCGTTCGCGGGCGCGAAGCTCGCCTTGGCTAACGCCACCATGCTCGCGCACCCGGCGCCCGATGCACCGATCACCCTCACCACCGATCACCCTCACCACCGACGCCTCGGACTACGCGGTGGGCGCGGTGCACGAGCAATGGGTGCGTGGTGCCTGGCAACCGCTGGCGTTCTTCAGCCGGCAGCTTCGCCCGCCCGAACGCCGTTATAGTACCTTCGACCGCGAGTTGCTCGGGCTTCACCTGGCGGTCAGGCACTTCCGCCGTCTGCTCGAGGGCTGTGCGTTCACGGCCTTCGTCGACCACAAGCCAATGGTCTTCGCGATGGGCAAGGTCGCCGAGCCGTGGTCGGCCCGGCAGCAGCGTCACCTCTCGGCCGTGTCCGAATATACGACGGACATCCGGCACGTCGCGGGGAAGGACAACCCGGTGGCAGATTGCCTTTCCCGGTCCGTCGCCCACGCAGTCCACCTTGGCATCAACTATGCCCGGATGGCGGCAGACCAGGCCGCCGACCCCGGCATCCAGGCCTTGTGGACCGCCGTCACGGGCCTCCGCATCACCGAGGTGCCATTCGACGGCGCGGGCACGGCCCTCTTGTGCGACGTCTCCCTCGGGCGGCCTCGCCACATCATGCCCACGGGCTGGCAGCGCCAGGTTTTTGACGCCATCCATGGCCTGTGCCACCCGGGCACGAAGGCCTCCCAGAGGTTGGTCGCCGACAAGTTTGTCTGGCATGGCCTCCGGAAGGCCGTCCGCGGCTGGACCAGGACGTGCCTCGCGTACCAGTGCGCGAAGGTGCACCGACACACCCAGGCCCCATTGGCCCCGTTAACGGTGCCGGAACGTAGGTTCGACCACATTCACGTGGACTGGTGGGACCTCTGCCCCTCTCACGGGGTTTCATCCATGTCCTCACCATGGTGGACCGCACCACCCGGTGGCCGGAGGCCGTGCCTTTGGCGGCGACGATGGCGGCGGACGTCGCGCAGGCGTTCATCACCACCTGGGTCGCCCAGTTCGGCGCCCCCTCGGACATCTCGTCCGACCGCGGCCCCCAGTTCACCTCGGAGCTCTGGGGGGCGGTCGCGCGGGGGCTCGGAGTCCAGCTGCACCGAACCACGGCCTACCACCCCCAGGCCAACGGCCTGTGCGAGCGATTCTACCACTCGTTGAAGGCCACGCTCCGGGCCACCCTCCACGACGGTGGCTGGGTCGACAGGCTCCCCTGGGTCCTGCTGGGCCTCCGGACGGTGCCCAAGGACGACCTGCGTGCATCCGCGGCGGAGTTGGTCTTCGGACAACCGCTCCGGGTGCCAGGTGAGTTCCTCCCCGACCCCACGGCACCATGGTCCGCGGCGCAGGAGCGCTCCGCGCTTCAGGAGACCGCCCGGAGGTTCGCCCCGGTGCCGACGGCACACCACGGGCACCCACCTACGCACGTCGCCCCGGAGCTTCGCACCGCGGAGTACGTCTTCGTCCGGCACGACGCCCACTGGACACCACTGCGGCCCCCTTACGACGGGCCTTTCCACGTGCTGGAGACCGGGGTGAAACATTTCACCTTGGACATCGACGGTACTCCCGACCGTGTCTCAGTGGATCGCCTCAAGCCGGCCCACCTTGACGTGGACCACCCACCACCAGTGGCTCGGCCCCCGCGTCGAGGCCGCCCCTGCGGGCGGACCCCTGGCACCGCCCAGCCCCGCCGGCACGCCACCCTCCGGTCCGGCACCCATCCTGGGTGCAGCCGGAGGCATCCCAGCTGGCATCCCTGCACCCCGGTCGCTGCCAGTCACCAGAGGGCGCTTCGGCCGGGTCATCCGTTTGCCCCGCAAACTGGCCCTCCAGGTGCGCGGGAATTCTGGGGGGGCGCGTGTGGCGGACACGAAAGCTCACTGGCGTGATGGCATCATTCCGCGCACCAAGTGGGCGGCGGCCACGCCCGAGGGGTAGGCGTGGCCGCGGGATATACACCGGGCGCGCAGCCCGGAGCGCTCCAGTGCTACAGTGGAGCTCTTGTAATAAAGACTCTTTGAACTTACCGCGTTGGCCGCTTCCTCCTTGCTAAACAAGTAGCGCGCGTAGCACCGCGCTTCAATAGGATACATGATTGATGTGGGTATCTGGGCCATAACAGCAGCGTGTTCAGTTAACAATGGTATTTTGATCAGAATGAACAGAATGAATGAGCTGCAAACGTACAATATTGGATTTAATCATTGATTGCTCACCGGATGCATCTCACGCAGTCGTCCAAGTCTCGAGTTATCTCCATTAACCAACCCTGCTGGAAGCGTTTCAGCAGTGGTGCTTCATCCACCTAGCAAAAATGATAGCACATACATCAAGTAAGAACACTCGTGTGAAGAAGACTTTAATTTGGCTAAAAGGAAAGTCCTTGTAGTGTCCATCTTGTTTATCCCGTGTACCCGGCCCCAGCCCTCTCTCTTCTACAGATCTCCTGATGTTCCTCCCTGTTCTCTACTGTTTTGCTTCCCTCTCCCCCCCTCCCCCCCTTGTCTCACGCTTCCTTTATTATATGTTATATTGTTGCCCCCCCCCCCCCTGTTTGTCTCCCACTCCCTTTATTATATGTTCTATGTGTTGTCCCCCCCTTTGTCTCCCACTCCCTTTATTATATGTTCTATGTGTCCCCCCCCCCCCACCCCTTATTTCCCACTCCCTTTATTATATGTTCTATGTGTCCCCCCCCCCCCCACCCCTTGTCTCCGACTCCCTTTATTATATGTTCTATGTGTCCCCCCCCCCTCCCCCCCATCCCTTGTCTCCCACTCCTTTTATTATATGTTCTATGTGTCCCCCCCCCCCCCCCACCCCTTGTCTCCCACTCCCTTTATTACTTTATTATATGTTCTACTGTATGTGTAGATATTATATGTGCTACTTTTTATCACGTTATCCCGATTAAACCTGGTAGGTGAGCATCGGCACAAGGACCGACTTGGTGATCACTTCGGTTTAACAGCGATCGAAACAACAGAGTTCAAAGATGATGGCCTCCAGTCTTGTGCCTAAACGGTGGTCTCTCTCTCTCCAAACACGAAACTGTGATGACTTTCGAAAGATGGCGACAGAAGATTCCACATCTTATTGTTGGATCTGAACTTTGCTCCATTATTTTGAGGATGGTGTCAATTGCGCTAAGACATCTGCTGCTTCCCCGCTTCCTGGCTTTGCATACGATTGTGCTGAAACATGGAATGGTCGAATGGCACAACAGAAGGTAGCTCACCTCAAACTAATACTCGGACAAATTGCCAATTTTCGTCTGGAGATCTCAAGATCCACAATTGTGAAGACCTCCACCTCACCGACTTCAGTCTGGCAAGCCATTCTTATGCACTTTGGCTTCCATGCATCAGGAGCTAATTTCCTCAACTTCAATTCTATGCACTTTGGCTTCCATGCATCAGGAGCTAATTTCCTCAACTTCAATTCTCTGCACTTTGGCTTCCATGCATCATGTGCTCATTTCCTCAACTTCAATTCTCTGCACTTTGGCTTCCATGCATCAGGTGCTCATTTCCTCAACTTCAATTCTCTGTACTTTGGCTTCCATGCATCAGGTGCTCATTTCATCAACTTCAATTCTCTGCACTTTGGCTTCCATGCATCAGGTGCTCATTTCCCTCAACTTCAATTCTATGCACTTTGGCTTCCATGCATCAGGTGCTCATTTCCCTCAACTTCAATTCTATGCACTTTGGCTTCCATGCATCAGGGTGCTCATTTCCTCAATTTCAATTCTATGCACTTTGGGAGTGACTTGTACCAGTGACTCACTGCATTCATCATGATAGCCTGGTAGGAATGGATGTCCCAATAACCCATCATGGTGAGCATACATTAACCAATGAAGAATTGTCCCCAATGCTGAAAAACTCAGTTGTGCTAACAATGCGTCGCTTGATTCACCCAGACCTGCCCCAGCTGGTCAAACAACACCATGGGACTGAATTGAGGTCTCGTACATTAGCCTGAACTAGCAACGGTACCCGCCCTATGGGCGGGGCTTCAATTGGAAGGCCCAAATGAAAAGGAAAAAATATCAGAAATTGAAGGGTTTTATTTTATTTTAAACGATTTATATAAACATCCGTTAAGTCATATCACACGCAAATCATCAAAATCTAAATAGTATTTGTAGAATTTCAATAAAAGCCACATCACTGTTCATATCGGTAAATATTATTCCATCGTGTTTGGAAAAACTGAAAATTGGAAAATTGGAAAAATTGGAAATTGGAAAAATTGGGGAAAAATTGGAAAAACAATATAGCCTATTTTACTCCAGGGGGTTTGGAAAAACTGAAAAATTGGGAAAAATAGGAAAAACAATATAGCCTATTTTACTCCAGTGGGTTTGGAAAAACTGGAAAATTGGGAAAAATTTGAAAAACCATATAGCCTATGTTACCCCAGGGGGTTTGGAAAAACTGGAAAATTGGGAAAAATTGGAAAAACAATATAGCCTATTTTACTCAAGGGAGTTTGGAAAAACTGGAAAATTGGGAAAAATTTGAAAAACTATATAGCCTATTTTACTCCAGGGGGTTTGGAAAAACTGGACAATTGGGAAACATTTGAAAAACTATATAGCCTATGTTACCCCAGGGGGTTTGGAAAAACTGGAAAATTGGGAAAAATTGGAAAAACAATATAGCCTATTTTACTCCAGGGGGTTTGGAAAAACTGGAAAATTGGGAAAATTTTGAAAAACGATATCGCCTATGTTACCCCAGTTGGTTTGGAAAAACTGGAAAATTGGGAAAAATTGGAAAAACAATATTGCCTATTTTACTCCAGGGGGTTTGGAAAAACTGGAAAATTGGGAAAAATTGGAAAAACAATATAGCCTATTTTACTCCAGGGGCTCCCAGGTTTACCCACCCAAAATTTCGTTGTGATCGGTTCAGCCGTTTTTGCGGTACCTGGGAACAGACAGACAGGCACACATTTGGTGAATTTATAGTAAGATTACAGCTAGTAAGATTACAGTAAGATACCATTGCTGGTCATGGACTCAATTCTTGCTGAGCTTGGTTCTATGGCTGATGCAAATGTCATGAGGACAGCTTTGACTAAGGCAGTAAGGCATCCTACCGAACTCTCTCCAAGCCCAGGCAGTGATTGTATCGACCTTCGTCCCAGCCATCTAGATCAACATCCTGCCCCTTATACAGAGCCACCTCGTCCTGATGATCATTTCCTAAGTCATCAGTTTCTCCCAGCTTCTGACGAGCTATTCTTGTCCTGCACTTTTCAAATCGGTGGCGTGGACCATGACAGTGACTGTCCTGATAGTAACCTTGATGACCATGATGAGCGTTAGTCACCTGTGGACACCACAACCAGCCACCTGCCTATTTCCACAAGGTGTGTATACCAACCACTCACTCATTCTGTCCGCCTTTTACAACCTCGCTTGGGCAACCTCAGCACACCATACCATGACGAAAGGCAGCCACCTTTTGCCCCTCAAAATAACCATCAGATTAGGTCATGTCAGAAACCCCAACAAGAACCCGGTAGCCAAACCCGCTATCAGTGAATTACAGTCTGAGATGTGGGTGCGCGTTGCTTGCGCAGACCAACTTTCATATTGAGCCCCTGGCCACCCCACTTTCATAGTGAGCCTCTGGCCACCCCACTTTCATATTGAGCTCCTGGCCACCCCACTTTCATATTGAGCCTCTGGTCACCGCACTTTCATATTGAGCCTCTGGCCACCCCACTTTCATATTGAGCCTCTGGCCACCCCACTTTCATATTGAGCGTCTGGCCACCCCACTTTCATATTGAGCCCCTGGCCACCCCACTTTCATATTGAGCCTCCTGCCACCCCACTTTCATATTGAGCCCCTGGCCACCCCACTTTCATAATGAGCCCCTGGCCACCCCACTTTCATATTGAGCTCCTGGCCACCCCACTTTCATATTGAGCCTCTGGCCACCCCACTTTCATATTGAGCCTCTGGCCACCCCTTTCATATTGAGCCTCTGGCCACCCCACTTTCATATTGAGCCCCTGGCCACCCCACTTTCATATTGAGCCTCTGGCCACCCCACTTTCATATTGAGCCCCTGGCCACCCCACTTTCATATTGAGCCCCTGGCCACCCCACTTTCATATTGAGACCCTGGCCACCCCACTTTCATATTGAGCCTCTGGTCACCCCACTTTCATATTGAGCCCCTGGCCACCCCACTTTCATATTGAGCCTCTGGTCACCCCACTTTCATATTGAGCCCCTGGCCACCCCACTTTCATATTGAGCCCCTGGCCACCCCACTTTCATATTGAGCCCCTGGCCACCCCACTTTCATATTGAGCCTCTGGTCACCCCACTTTCATATTGAGCCCCTGGCCACCCCACTTTCATATTGCCCCGCCTCGTGACCTCAGGTACAGTTCGACAAATTGTCCAATGTAATAACGTTGTACATCTACCTTAACCCTGAACTGATTTTGTACCTTGAATGTGAATTATGTTAAAGGTATCCATGCCAGTTTCTCAACTGTATTTGTGCACAATGCCTACGTTTTGAGGTATGCCGCAAGGCCTACACTACAGGGTCGACTAGTGCACCCAACCGGATATAGGCACAGTTAGTTGAACATAGTCATCTCATTTAACCATAACATTTTAATGTCAAATCTAATCATAAATTGATTTTCTATCATTTTGCGTTGTCTCTAGCTTCCCTCTGTGAAGCCTGGTGTTGGCTTAGCGGTTAGGGTGCCAGCTTGGGATCCTAGGATCCTGTTTTCAAATCCTGGTCGATCGCTGAATTAACGCCAGGTGGGTTGACTCAGCCTGTCATCCTTCCGAGGTCGGCAAATTGAGTACCAGTTCACTGGCAATTTCCTGTGTGTCGCAAGAGGTGACTAACAGGGTTGGTGGCAGGAAGAGCATCTGGCCATAAAACATTGCTTCAAAAAAGGGGACCACGGTGCCCAAAAAAGGCCAACCCCCGCACTGTGGGGAAAAATGGTCTCTAAAGGTGGTTCAAGCTTCCCTTTGTGTCTGTGTGTTGTTGTCAAGAGTTACATACAGTATCTTGTGAGTTCACATATAAATAAATAATGTTTCCATAGGTCTTTTACTATAGACATAGGTACATTACTGATGTATATTTCATGATGTGCTTGGATGTGGGAACTTATTGGGTGACTTGTTAGCCTCACAAATTCCCAAAATAACATGGAAAATTTTTTGTGACATTACTGGGTGTCAATGAGTGAGTCCACACATGGTCCTCAGATCTACTGTAATAAACAAGTTTTATACCACCAAGAGGCTCTGTATTGCTAAATGCTCTATCTTGTCAATATTGTGATGCCTGTTGCCAAGTGTCACAATACTCGATCACGGCTCTTCAGTGACGATTTCATTTTCCACTTCTACTGAAGGTTTTTAGTTGCTGCTTTTTGGAGGATTACTATCCCCGACTAGTTTAGGAAACAAAAAGGCACAACTTTTTAAGAGAAATGTCTCCTTCACAACACCATTGGTGTTGCGGTGCCACAACCCCGATCAGAAAAAGTGATCATAGTTTTACGAGAAAAACTACTACCCCCATTTTCATTACTACCACCCCATAAAAAAACTCAAAATAATGACGAGATTAATATTAAAACGCAGAAACCAGTCCGAATAATAATAATGAGTGGAGATGCAGCCTCGGACCATCTGCTGTGAACAACACCACTGTTCTTACAGCACATCCGGTTGCCACGAATATTGTGTTTGAATGCGCCAGGCCGGCATCTCATGTTGTGCATCTTTGATTATTATTCCAGTAAAATAATTTGGAATTGGAATGGCGACTCTGCTCTAATCCATCTACCTCATCACCCTGCACCATCACACCGGAATACTGTTATAGTGCAACATCTTGGCGAGCCAGGCAGGAGGAGTTTTTCATCAAGCACAATAGCCTGAACCAACTCCTCTAGTGAATCGAACCTTTAAAAAACAAAAACAAATGGCTACAGAGCAAAAGCTGTTGTCCAAGATGAATCTCGAACAGCTGCAGGACAGTGCCAGCACTGTGTTAAATGAGTTAGACCAGGACCAGCTTATTGAGGCCTGTAGTTATTTGAAATGTTTTTCAAGGGAAGATGAGGCTTGGAGACAAAAGAACAGGTGCACTTTGATCAGAGCAGCAGAACGTGAGTTAGACGTTGTTGAAGAACAACAGGAATGGGTTGAGGCACAACAGTTTGTGCAGAACTTCTTGGCCTTTGTGGAGACACTCGGAGAAACACACCAGGAACCTGGAGACACAGTGTCAGCACACCATCAGTTTGAGCTCCTGAAAGCACAATGTTACGGGTTGCAGAAGTCCCAAGAAGAATCCAGAGAGGCATTGGAGGAAGGTCTTAGAGCCCTCAGCCTAAAACTGGAAAGAAGGGGCAGTTACCCAACAGAGGTCCTCACACCGACACAAGGTAAACTCCCAGAAGTGACAATTCGACGAGAATTCAAAATTCAGGGACAAATTGGGGAAGGGGGTCAAAAGGATAGGCTGTCTCACACAAACCTCATGCACCATATTGAAGCAGGCCTCTGCAAGAGACATGGGGAATCAGAGATTGTTGATGCAGTAATAAAAGCAGGCAGCCCAGGACTGAGTTAGCGAAATATGTTGGAGATCAAGAATGACTTGACACTAGGGAAACTGAAGATCATTCTGAAGGGGTACTTGAAAGAGGAAAGCACAACTGATCTTTATCAGCGGATGGTGAACATATCACAGAGGCCCAGAGAGTCTGCACATAATTTCTTGTTTCGGGCCATTGAGCTCAAGGAGAAGTTGTTGCTGGCATCGAAAGAGAACGAAGCTGAAGAACAGTTTAAGCCTGAATTGATTCAAAAGAAATTTCTCAGATCCCTAAGCACAGGGATACTGAACGACAATTTGAAATTCCAGATAAAGCCATACCTAGACGACCTGAACTCGACAGATGAACTACTAATTGAAAAGATGGGTGAAGCAGCTAGCTGGGAACAGGAGAGACAACAGAAACTGAGAAATAACACCAACCTCAAAGCAGTAAAGCTGACAGAAATCCAGACCGAGGTGGATGACAAGACAGATGAAGACCTCCACGGTGCAAAGACTATCCCCAAGACAGCACATCAGATGGAAAAGCCTCAAGGTGCAACACACAACAAGGAAAAATCTGAGAAGAGGGAAACAGAATTCGGACCGGAAAAAATGCAGGCAACAGTTCAGTGGGGAAGTGGCATGGGATCCACCAGTCAGCCTTGATGGTCTAACCACAGAGCCAGAGGTGATGGTGAAGAAGATGCTGCGAGAGGAGTGCTGTGCTTTTTCCAGAAATATGGAAGATGTTGGTTTCATTCCATCACTGAAAATGCACATCACCTTTAAAGATGCAACACCAGTCCAGCGGACGTACCTCTCAGTCCCAAAACCACTGCACAAGGAAGTGAAGGAGTACCTGCAGGATATGTTGAATTGCGGGTGGATAAAACCATCAAGGTCTCACTACTCGTCGCCCATTGTTTGTGTACGGAAGAAGGATGGGACCCTGCGTCTCTGCTGTGATTATAGGGAACTAAATCGTAAGTCCATTCCAGATCGCCATCCAATTCTGTGGATTCAAGATATGTTATACTGTCTGAGCGGAAGTTCATGGTTCTCTGTACTGGACCAGGGGAAGGCATACCACCAGGGGAGTGTGGATGAAGAAAGTAGGCCTCTCACTGCCTTCATCACCCCCTGGGGCCTATATGAGTGGGTTCGCATTCCCTTCGGCCTGAGTTCTGCTCCGGCTGAGTTCCAGCGTAACATGGAGGAGTGTCTAAGAGGTCTTCGGGACGACATCTGCCTACCATACTTAGATGATAATTTAGTCCACAGTAAAACCTTTGAGGACCATGTCCATCACATTCGAACGGTACTCCAGCGATACCAACAGCATGGGGTGAAGCTCTCCACCAAAAAATGTGATATTGAAGGAACTGCGCTCCAACGCGAGTCGAAAGAATTGACGCGACCAAAGATGGAATTCGTCCGAGTTGCTTTATTGAAACAAAACAGCTCAGGTATTCTGACAAGCCCGTTTATCGGGCAGCAATATATATACACATTTATGTCGGGAAGTTTGCCCGGCAAAAGCTATACCGGGCATGCCCGGGAGTCAAGGGCGAGCCTTGGAAAGGCGAGTCTGGACCTGCCCGGGCGTGTTTGGCTGCGGCCTGGCAAGTCGAGGCTGGGCGTGCCCGGGCGCTCTGGGCGAGCCCTGGAAAGGCGATAGCGGGCATGCCCGGACGCTCTGGGCGAGCCCTGGAAAGGCGATAGCGGGCATGCCCGGACGCTCTGGGCGAGCCCTGGAAAGGTGATAGCGGGCATGCCCGGACGCTCTGGGCGAGCCCTGAAAAGGCGATAGCGGGCATGCCCGGACGCTCTGGGCGAGCCCTGGAAAGGCGAGAGCGGGCATGCCCGGGAAAGACGAGACCGGGCGTGCCCGGGAGGTTCGGGCGTGCCCGGGAACAGTGAGTCCGGGCATGCCCGGGAGAGGCGCGTCTGGCCGTGTTCTGGCCGGTGCAAGGCGATTGTGTGCATCCAGCGGTAACCGCTACACACGCCCCTCCAGAATCGACCTGCACCGGCAGGGTCAATTTAAGGGGGGTCCGGATGACCCGGCCGAAGCGACCCCTAGAGGGTCGTGGGGAGCGGTCCGATGTGGTGGTGGGTGGTCGAGCGGGGGGAACTGTGGACGGGGGGCGGCCTCGCCGCGGAGGAAAGGCCAACCGTGGTGGTCGGTCGACGTCCATGTGCGCCGGTTTGAGGCGGTCCACAGAAATCCGGTCCGGCCGGCCGCCGAAGTCGACGATGAAAGACTTGTCGCCCCGTCGCAGGACCCGGAAGGGCCCGTCGTACGGCGGCCGGAGTGGCCCCCGGTGCGCGTCATGACGCACAAAGACGTACTCCGCTGTGCGAAGCGCCGGGGGGACGTAGGACTGGGGGCCACCGTGGCGGGACGTCGGCACGGGGGCAAATCGTCGGGCGGTCTCCTGGAGGTCCGAGCGCTGGCGAGCGGCGGACCAGGGACTGGTAGCGTCGGGCACGAATTCGCCCGGGACGCGGAGCGGCTGGCCGTAGACGAGCTCGGCGGCGGATGCCTGGAGGTCTTCCTTGGGGGCCGTGCGAAGGCCCAAAAGGACCCACGGCAGCCGGTCGGCCCAACCGTCGTCCTGAAGGCCGGCCATGAGTGCCGCCTTCATGGAGCGGTGAAACCGCTCGCACAACCCGTTGGCTTGGGGGTGGTAGGCCGTGGTGCGGTGCAGCGTGACCCCCAACGAAAGGGCGACCGCGCCCCAAAGCTCAGACGTGAACTGTGGGCCGCGGTCGGACGAGATGTCCGCTGGTGCGCCGAAGCACGCGACCCAGGTGGTGATGAACGCCTGCGCCACGTCGGCGGTGGTGGTGGAGGCGAGGGGCACAGCCTCCGGCCACCTGGTGGTCCTGTCCACTATGGTGAGCAGGTGGGTGAACCCCCGCGAGGGGGGCAGAGGACCCACCAGGTCCACGTGGACGTGGTCAAAACGCCGTTCAGGCACGGCGAAAGGTGCCAGCGGGGCCTGGGTGTGGCGGTGGACCTTGACCCGCTGGCAGGCCGTGCAGGCGTTGGCCCAGTCGCGGATGTTTCGTCGAAGGCCGTGCCAGACGAAACGCGCCGACACCAGCTTCTGAGAAGCTTTACGGCCCGGGTGAGAAAGGCCGTGGATGGAGGCGAAGATGCGGCGCTGCCAGGAAACGGGCACGATGGGGCGAGGCTGGCCCTGGGAGACGTCGCAGAGCAGGACGGTGCCCGCGAAGGGAATGTCGGCCAGGTGGAGGCCCGTGTCCGCCGCACGGAGTGCCTGCACCGAGGCGTCGGTGGTCTGGTCGGCCGCCATGAGCGCGAAGTCCACGCCGAGGTGGACCGCGTTCGCGCTGGCCCGAGAAAGACAGTCGGCCACGGCGTTGTCTTTGCCGGCGACGTGCCGGATGTCCGTGGTGAACTCCGACACGGCGGAGAGGTGGCGCTGCTGGCGGGCCGACCACAGCTCCGTGACCTTAGCCATTGCGTAGACCAACGGCTTGTGGTCGACGAAAGCCGTGAACGGGCGGCCCTCCAGGAGGTGTCGGAAATGGCGAACGGCCAGGAATAGCCCGAGCAGCTCGCGGTCGAACGTGCTGTAGTTTAACTCGTTCGGCCGGAGTTGCCGGCTGAAAAAAAGCGAGTGGCTGCCAAACCCCGTCCACCCATTGCTCATGGATGGCGCCCACCGCGTAGTTGGAGGCGTCCGTAGTGAGGGCAATGGGCGCGTTGAGCACCGGGTGAGCCAGCAGCGTTGCGTCGGCGAGGGCCCGTTTGGCGCTGGCGAAGGCCGCGTCCATGGCCGCGGACCAAACAATGTCATGCTTGGCCGGCTTGCCCCGGAGGGCCTCGTAAAGGGGCCGCATGAGCTGAGCAGCGCGGGGCACGAATCGGTGATAAAAATTCACCATGCCGAGGAACTCTTGGAGGGCCTTGATGGAACGGGGACGCGGGAACGTGGTGATGGCCTCAACCTTGGTCGGCAGCGGCATGGCCCCGGTCTTGGTGATGCGGTGGCCCAAAAAGTCAACGGTCGTCGCGCCGAAGTGGCATTTGACCGGGTTGACAATTAAGCCGTGCTCGCTGAGGCGACCGAACAGTGTTCGGAGGTGGAGGAGGTGCTCGGCGCGGGACGTGCTGGCGACGAGGATATCGTCCAGATAGACGAAAAGAAACGGCAGGTCGCGCAGCACGCCGTCCATCAAGCGCTGGAACGCCTGGGCCGCGTTCTTGAGGCCAAACGGCATCCGCAAAAATTCGAACAGGCCGAACGGCGTGATGACGGCCGTCTTCGGGACGTCGGCCGCCCGGACAGGAACCTGGTGGTAGCCCCGTATCAGGTCAATTTTCGAAAAGATGACCCGTCCCGCCAAACGGGCGGAAAAGTCCTGAATATGCGGGATCGGGTACCTGTCGGGGGTGGTAGCGTCGTTGAGACGGCGGTAGTCACCACACGGGCGCCATCCACCCCCCGGCTTTGGCACGATGTGCAGTGGCGAGGCCCACGCGCTATCGGAGCGCCGCACGATGCCGAGGTGCTCCAACGCGTCGAACTCGGCCTTCGCCACGGCGAGCTTGGCCGGGTCGAGGCGGCGGGCCCTGGCGTAGACCGGCGGGCCCGTAGTGGGTATGTGGTGCTCCATCCCGTGCCGCACCGCGACGGCCGAAAACGTCGGCCGCGTGAGGGCCGGGAATTCCGCGAGCAGGCGAGCGAACTCGTTCGCTGCCGGGAGGGCGCACGCCAGTTCGGTCGGCGCGGAGCTGCTCATCGTGCACGCCAGGGAGCTGAAGGTCTCGGCGTTGACAAGGCGACGACGTTTGACGTCGACCAGCAGCCCGTGCGCGCAGAGGAAGTCGGCGCCCAGCAAAGCCATGGGGACGCAGGCGGTCACAAAAGTCCATTGAAAACGCTGGCTGCCGAAGCAGAGGGTGACGACGCATGGGCCGAAAGTGCGTATGGTCGAGCCATTAGCAGCGAACAAAGAGGGGCCGCAAACGGCGTCCCGCCTGTCCTGCTCGGAGGCGGGTATGACGCTCATTTGGGCGCCGGTGTCACACAGGAAACGCCGCCCAGACGCTTTGTCCCGAATAAACAGCAAGTTGCCCAAGTGGCCGGCGCTCATGGCTGGGAATGAACGCCGGCCCGGCCGTTTCCCGACCTGCCGAAAGTGCACGGGGGCCGGCACATCCGAACCAAACAGCCTTGTGTCCGAACCTGGCGTGGTAATAACACCACGCACGGTCAGGTGGAGGCCCCGGCCGTCGTGTCGGAAGCGGGCGGTGCGGCATGGCGGCCGCCAGTTGCACCGGCAGTTCGGCCTCCAACCGCGCAGGGCGCTCGGGCGTCGTGGGCGTCGCCTCGGACGGCGGCGGGCTCCAGGTAACCGCGCCGATGTGCTGGCCCGCCGAGGAGATCTTATCGGCTTCCCTGGCGAGGGCGCGGGAATCCGTGATCAACGTGCCAGCCAGGGCGAGGCGTACCGGGTGAGGCAGCTGGCGAAGGAACAGCTCGCGGAACAGAAAATCCGGAGAGTGCTCACCGAGCAACGAGAGCATATAGTCCATGCGCTCTGACGGGCGCGTGTCGCCGAGCTCGGGCAGAGCGAGCAGGCGCCGTGCGCGTGCTGCCGGTGAGAGGGCGAAAGCATCGAGGAGGAGTGTCTTCAGCGCGTCGTATTTGTCAGCAGCCGGCGGGTGCTCGAGGAGGCTCAAGGCGCGGGCCGCGGTGGCGGAACCGAGCGCCGCCACAACATGGTGGAAGCGGGTGTCGTCCGCGGTGATGCCTCGCAGGGCGAACTGAGAGTCCGCCTGAGCGAACCAAACAGCGGCGTGAGCCTCCCAGAAGGTAGGCAGTTTAAGCGTCACTGCCGTATCCATGTCGGTAGGTCACCAATGAAGGAACTGCGCTCCAACGCGAGTCGAAAGAATTGACGCGACCAAAGATGGAATTCGTCCGAGTTGCTTTATTGAAACAAAACAGCTCAGGTATTCTGACAAGCCCGTTTATCGGGCAGCAATATATATACACATTTATGTCGGGAAGTTTGCCCGGCAAAAGCTATACCGGGCATGCCCGGGTGTCAAGGGCGAGCCTTGGAAAGGCGAGTCTGGACCTGCCCGGGCGTGTTTGGCTGCGGCCTGGCAAGTCGAGGCTGTGCGTGCCCGGGCGCTCTGGGCGAGCCCTGGAAAGGCGATAGCGGGCATGCCCGGACGCTCTGGGCGAGCCCTGGAAAGGCGATAGCGGGCATGCCCGGACGCTCTGGGCGAGCCCTGGAAAGGCGATAGCGGGCATGCCCGGACGCTCTGGGCGAGCCCTGAAAAGGCGATAGCGGGCATGCCCGGACGCTCTGGGCGAGCCCTGGAAAGGCGAGAGCGGGCATGCCCGGGAAAGACGAGACCGGGCGTGCCCGGGAGGTTCGGGCGTGCCCGGGAACAGTGAGTCCGGGCATGCCCGGGAGAGGCGCGTCTGGCCGTGTTCTGGCCGGTGCAAGGCGATTGTGTGCATCCAGCGGTAACCGCTACAATATGTTCAGGTGGAGAGTGAGATTCCTGGGGAAGATGGTGTCAGAGGAGGGCTACACCATGGACCCGGCAGAAACTGCACCGGTTCAGGCATTGAAAAACCGAAAGCCAGCCATGGTTGGGGAGCTGAGGAAGGTCATGGGTTTCCTCTCCTACTACAGGTCTTACATACAGAACTTTTCACGTATCGCAAAGCCATTGTATGATGTACTGGCAGCCCCTGACCTAAAGTTACAGTCAAAGACAGAAAGGAAGGGGGGAAGGAAAATAAAGACGCCAGAAAAACAGGCCAGTTGCCCCGTAAATGTCCTATTGTCTGGAGTGAATAGCATCAACAGGCAGTGGAACAGATAATCAGCCACCTCACCAGCCCACCTGTCTTTGGTTACCCTCGGTTTGATCAGTCATTTGTGCTGCACTGTGATGCATCACAGGAGGGCTTGGGAGCAGTGTTGTACCAACGTCAGGAGGGGAAACTGCGGGTCATAGCTTTTGGATCAAGAACTCTCACTCCGCCAGAAAGGAAGTACAACCTGCATTCAGGGAAGTTAGAGTTCCTGGAATTAAAATGGGCGATATGTGAGCGCTTCAGGGACTACTTATACCATGCGCCCTCCTTCACTGTCTACACAGACAACAACCCACTCACATATGTACTCACAACAGAAAAGCTGAATGCCACTGGACAGAGATGGGTTGCAGAATTGGCGGACTTCAACTTTGATGTCAAGTACAGGCCAGGCCGAACGAACGCAGATGCGGATGGACTGTCTCGCATGCCTCTTGATTTCTGTAAGTTAATGGATGGGTGTACAGAAGGAATGAGTCCAGAGGTAGCTGAAACTGTCATTCAAGGGGTGTCCACCACACAGAGGGACTTCATGCCACATCTAAGTCCATTGGCCATCAATGCAATGGCCACAGAGATTCAACTTGACCAGCCTTCTACCTCATTACATCCCATTCCACTGAGTCACCTCCAGTCAGCTCAGAGAGAGGATCCTGTCATTGGTCCGGTGCTGAAGCTAAAAGACCAGGGTGAGCACCCAAGCAATGCGACAGTAGAAAAGGAAAGCCCTGAGGTGAAGGCCTTGCTGAGGGAGTGGTCAAAGCTGCAGGTAAATAGCAAAGGTTTCCTGTATCGCAAGACTGCAACAAGGACCCAACTCGTGTTGCCACGCTGCTACCATCCACTTGTATACAAGGAACTGCACAAAGATATGGGGCATCTGGGCTCGGAAAGAACGTTAGAACTTATCAGGGACCGATTTTACTGGCCAAGGATGCAGCGGGATGTGGAGAGATTTGTGACACAGGAATGTGAGTGCTTAATGAAGCGAAAACCAAGCCGGATCACACGAGCACCCATGCTGAATATAAAGACCACATATCCCTTTGAATTGCTGTCCATCGACTTCCTGCACCTTGAAACATGTAAAGGAGGGTATGAGTACATTATCGTGGTGATGGACCATTTCACTCGATTTGCACAGGCATATGCAATAACCAACAAGTCAGCAAGGACAGTTGCAGACAAGATATTCAGTGACTTTGTGCTGAAGTTTGCTTTTCCCAAACGAATCCATCACGATATGGGATGAGAATTTGAAAAAACAACTGATGGCCCAGTTGAAGCAACAAAGTGGGATTAAAGGCTCCCACACCACACCATACCACCCTCAAGGAAATGGACAGGTAGAGAGGTTTAACAGGACATTGCTGGCAATGCTGAGGACTCTGATTGAAGAACAAAAACAAAATTGGAAGAACTCATTAGCAAGTGTGGTGCATGCCTTTAACTGCACCCGCAATGAAGCAACAGGGTTCTCACCGTACTTCCTGCTCTATGGGAGGTCTCCCAGACTTCCGATAGATCTACTATTTGGATTTGACATTGAGGGGAAAGAGGGCTCTTATGCTGACTATGTTGAGAAGTGGAGGAACAGGATGAGAGATGCATATGAAATCGCAAGCAAAACTGCCGCCAAGCAGGCCACTCGGGGAAAACTGTCACATGACAAAAGAGTCTACGGTGTAGAGCTACAAACAGGTGGTCGGGTTTTGGTGAGGAATGTTGGTGAGAGGTGAGGTCCTGGGAAGATCCGATCCTACTGGGAGGACCAGGTTTACGTTGTCGGAAGAAAGACTCCAGATAGCCCAGTGTATGAGGTGAGACCTGGAAATGGGAGAGGCAGAGCCAGGACCCTCCACCGCAATCTTCTGTTGCCATGTGACTCCCTTCCTGTGGCAGAACCTCAGCCGAGACCACACAGAGAGGAAACAGCACAGAGTGAGCGAGGACTGAGGAGAAGGTGGACACGCCGTCAAGGTTCCATTGTGGAAGGGATTGAGCCAGTTGGTGAGTCAGAAGACGAAATCTTTGAGGACGAAGCCCAATGGGGCACAGTGGAGGGATTGGATATCTCGGATCTCAACCCTGACGCCATAGCATTTCAACCACGGAGGAGGGTACAACGACAGCCAAATCCATCTCCATCTCCGGTGGTCATGCAGAAAGAACTACTGGAAGACTGGGGCCTCAGTGAAGAGGCAGAGGGACACACCAGTGAAGGACCACAAGAGCTCCTGGAATCGGAGGAAGAAGTAGTACAAGAAGACACCTCCAATGGCAACTATTCCCGTCCAAAGAGACGGATTAAACCTCCACAAACATTGACCTATGAGTCACTGGGAAAACCATCTTTGGTGAGAAGGATAGTAAGCACCCAATAATCCAGGATTCAGTTGGTTGATGGAGACATCTTTAACTGCCCCCCAACAGAGACTCTTGCATACTGCATTAGCGGAGATTGCTCCATGGGAGCAGGAATGCTTACACTCTTTGAAGAGAAGTGCTCCGGTATACAAGAGCTGTTCAGTCACACAAGGAAGACCGAAGATTGTGTGGTGCTAAAAAAAGGAAAAAAATTTGTGCACTACCTCATCACAAAGGAGAGTGCTGACCAGAGATCAATGTGCACCAGCTTGAAGGAAAGCTTGGAGGCAATGAGAAACCACTGCATTGCTCATGGAATAACCAAGGTCTGCATGCCAATGAATGGATGTGGGTTGGAGGACTTGAATTGGGAAACGGTGCTGAAGATTTTGGAGGAGGTCTTCCAAGAAACTGACACCAGTATCTCTGTCTACTCGTGGTAAAAAACCTCGGGAGTACGTACGAGTGATGGAAGAACGAACAGTTGTTCGGGTGAAGTGAATGTCGAGATGACATTTCTTTTGAGGGGGAGAGTGTTACGAGAAAAACTACTACCCCCATTTTCATTACTACCACCCCATAAAAAAACTCAAAATAATAACGAGATTAATATTAAAATGCAGAAGGCAGCCTGAATGATAACAAAGAGTGGAGATGCAACTGCTGACCACCGGGTGTTAACAACACAGTTGCTCTTACAGCACCTCAGGTTGCCACAAACGGCATATCGGAAGGCACCAAGCCTGCATCTCCTGTTTTATATCTGCAATTATTATACAATTCAGAATAATGATGAGATTAATATTAAAACTCAGAAACCAGTCCGAATAATAATAATGAGTGGAGATGCAGCCTCGGACCATCTGCTGTGAACAACACCACTGGTCTTACAGCACATCCGGTTGCGCGAATATTGTGTTTGAATGCGCCAGGCCGGCATCTCATGTTGTGCATCTTTGATTATTATTCCAGTAAAATAATTTGGAATTGGAATGGCGACTCTGCTCTGATCCATCGACCTCATCACCCTGCACCATCACACTGGAATACTGTTATAGTGCAACAATAGCATATCCGTTTAGGGTTAGGGTTAGGGTTAGGGTTAGGGTGTGTAAAATGTAAAATTTTACATTCACAAAATGTGAATAGTGTAAAAATCGAAACATCATATAATATCCAAAATACGTCACGACAGATAACGGTCACCACCTCTGCGATGATTCCCACACAGCCTGCTATGACGGCAGCTTTTGCTTGTGCTCCACTCATGCCACCGAGGCCTGATGTCACAAACACCTTCCCTTGCAGTTTCTCTAAGCTCAAGTACTTGCGTCCTGCATTGAGCAATGTGAGCTGTGGGGGAGGATGGATATTAGTCAGCAATATGGCACCCATTCCGTTTTTCCAACAATGAATCTTTTATACGTTGGGAAGCTGACTTCATCCTTTTCACATCAGTGTTTTTTTCCATGGTGTCCTTGCTTTTGTTGTTGCTCTCTGATGTTTGCATTTTAATCATTATCATTTGAAGGCAGAGTTTTAATCCCAACCGGAACCAGATCCCTGTGGGATGATTATAGCCACACCAACGTCGGCATAATTGTGGAATTTGTAACACATTGTTTGGACAGGCACACCCATGGTTCATAAATGTTGTAAAGGGCACAACTTACACCTTCCAACGCATTTATGAGTTCACTTTACAAATGGCGATCACACGACCAGCGGTGGAGAGTCCTTATGCATTGGTTGGTACACGCATATGTTTTGCGACAATGTTGGTATTTAAACACACTTTTTATTACCTCTGCCACCAAAAGTGGACTGAGGTTATGTTTTCGCCCCCATTAATCTGTCTGTGAGTAGGATTTCTCAAAAACATATTGACAGATTTGGACAAAACTTGGTGGACAAGTTGGATGTGTGACCAGGACTGCTTAATTAGATTTTAGTGATGATCTGGATGCTAGATTTTTCCAGTATCTTACCAAGGTTCCATGTACGATCCCCTGCGGGCCAATATAGCAGTAGCTGCCAGCTGTCATCTGGCCATACCTGCGAACATAATATTCAAGTGTGCAAAGGATATTCCACACAAGTAGCCATTTGGCCCATCATGTCTGTGTGGTATTTACATTCATACACTCATTTTCATATATTCAAAAGTTAGTGTGTAATCGCTGTTGAAAATGATTACAGATGCTTAATTCAGCAGCTCTTCAAAAATCCACAACAACGCAACCTAACACAATGTTATGCAATTGAAGACCCGAGTGGCGTGAAAGAAGTACTCAAATCACAAAATAACTCTATGTACAATTATTACAAACATGGATTGTTGCCATTCTTCAGATCGAGTTCCTGGTTCTAACTCACTTTGCCCAATAATGTGACTTATGTACTTCTTCCACTCAGGTCTTTAATTATATTGTGACATTTTTGAGCAGATGTGTTGATGGATGTACTTACATTGTGACCCCGAGTGCAAACATCCTTTCATATTGTTCTCGTGAAGAATAATTAGGAATGACCTGTAAAAATATTATAAAACAAGAGGCATAATTGCTTTGCAATGTATGTCCCCTACCAAGTTTAAGTTCAATATGTTAAAGGGTAAGGGGGAAAAGTCTGGCAAACTGACCAATGTAAAATATGTGATATTAAGTTCAAAAAGGGCATAACTCCGTGAAAAATGGCGAAATGCCCCGAAATTAAAACTTTTCTGTAAATTATCATAATAAAGCCATGCACCAAGTTTCAGTTGAATATTGCTATGAATTTTGGGTTAGTGATATATAGATTCAGGTAGATCTGCATAGGTAGGTGCTCCGATGATCGTGGGTAGAAGAACCACTTCAATGTACAAAAGTCAGGGACCTGTTTAGCCGAATGTCGGGTAAGTATATCTCTGTGGTCATACGAGAATGGCCCCGGTGTTAACTAGTTTAGGGATTATGTTAATTCCCCTGTTCGTAAAACCTCAGTGATTTATCCCATTATCCTTTTCGACACTGCATGTAGACACTAGTTAAGAATCCATCACCATTAGTACACTAATTAATTATTACCAACAATAAAAAGCACCGGAAGCCCAGAAGGAAGCTTTGTCAACCATTACACCACCTTGGAAATCACACATCGTGCAGGCAAGCTAAAGACACGCACGGGGAACCGTGATTGGCCAAGGACGAATCAGGAGGCAACTCGCTATTGGACTGGAGTCGACCAACCAAAGGAGGCGGGGTAAGAAGGAACCCGCTGATTGGAGGGGAGGAAGGTGTGTAGGGGGCATCACGCTGATTGACAGGGCACGCCGATGATGGCAGAAGGCGGACAGCATGTGATAGGTGGAGAGCGAAGCATGGTAGAGGTGGCCTGCGGGCATTGGTAGTGAGGGACAGATTACGTCACCAGGGATCGATAAAAGAGGAGGTAGACCGACATTTTCTTCTGGCCCTGCCCGTGCTGGATTCAAAGGTGGACGGTAATGTGCTGACGATCCTTCTTTGTCTTCGCGTTCGGGACCTCGTGAACGACCGGGCAGTTTCCGCCAACACCAGAGACGCCACCGGGAGACGTTCAGAGACAGCAGGAAGAGTGGCGGCCCGGGAACTGCAGTTCTCTGTGTTAACTACGAGTGTACGAGCATGGCTTGTTGCTAGAGCGTGACGAGGCTGAGGCGAGTGAGTCGCTCGGTGAGGCCTGGCGGAGCGCGAGTGGGCAGATGGCGGACTTTCTTCTCGCCAACACCGGAGCCGCGTCGGGCCTGCACGCTTCGGGCCCGGACGATTGCAGACAACGCACGGAGCGAGTCAGAGCTAAGTGCAATAAATCACACCCCGTTCCTTTCCACATTATTTTATCCCCCGTATGTGTTCTAAGTCTGGTGTGAGGGATCCCAATTTAGGAATTTAGTTTATCGCATTTTCTTTGTCCTGGCATTCCGTTTTAATAAATCCTTTGTTATTTTCCCTGTACATTTTAAACCCCGTCTTTGGTTTGAGTTCTTTTTGCAGGTTGGAGACTGCCCGGCAGGATCACACAGGTAAGGCTTCTAGCTTCTTCTCCTCTTTCTTAATAATAATAATAATAATAATACATTTATTTTATATAGCGCTTTTCAAGAAGCCCAAAGACGCTTTGACAGAGTACAAAAAAATAAGTGCAAAAAGACAAAAATCAATAGGTAAATAATCAAAGCAAAAGGAAGGAGAAGGAGAAGAGATAGTCAGGGGTTAAATGCTGTGGGTTAAATGTTGAATGCAGTGTTGAACAGGTGGGTCTTGAGTGATGTTTTGAATGTGGTGAGTGAGGAGGAGTCTCTGATGGTGTGAGGTAGTGAGTTTCAGAGGGTGGGAGCAGCGATGGAGAAGGCCCTGTCCCCCCAGGATCTGAATTTGGTCCGGATGGGGGGGGGGGCGGGGGGAGGTCAGGAGGTTGGTACCAGCAGAGTGGAGGTTGTGGGTGGGAGTGTGTCTGGAGAGGAGGTCAGCCAGGTAGGATGGGGCCAGGTTATGGAGGGCTTTGTAGGTCAAGAGGAGGATTTTGTATTGGATTCTCTGGGGGATGGGGAGCCAGTGAAGCTTGTAAAGGACAGGGGTGATGTGGTCACGGGTCCGGGAATGGGTGAGTAGACGGGCAGCGGAGTTCTGAATGTATTGGAGTTTATTGGTGATTATTGAGGGTGAACCATAGAGGAGGCTGTTGCAGTAGTCCAGACGGGAGGTGATGAAGGCGTGGATGAGGGTTTCTGCAGCCGTGGAGGAGAGGGATGGACGGAGACGGGCGATGTTTTTCAGGTGAAAGAAGGCTGTCTTTGTGATGTGTTTAGTGTATTTGTCGAAGGAGAGGGTTTGGTCAAAGATGATGCCAAGATTCCGGATGTGAGGGGAGGTGGATACTGGGAAACCGTCGATGTTGAGGGCAAAGTTATGGGTGGATTTGGTGAGCGTTTTTGGGCCAATGATGATTATTTCAGATTTATCATAGTTAAGTTTGAGGAAGTTGATTTGAAGCCAGGATTTTATTTCAGTGATGCAGTTTGTCAGGATAGAGTGGGTGGCGGTGGAGATGGACTTGGTGGAGATGAAAAGCTGGATGTCATCGGCGAAGCAGTGGAATTGGAGACCATGACGGCGGATTAAGTGACCATGGGGGGACAGGTACAGGATGAAGAGGAGGGGGCCAAGAACTGAACCTTGGGGGACACCTTGGGGGAGGGGAGCAGTGGGGGATTTGCAGTTATTGATGGAGATGAACTGGCGTCTGTCAGAGAGGTATGATTTGATCCAAGAGAGGGCAGTGCCGGTAATGTTAAAGGTGGTTTCAAGTCGGGTGAGGAGGATGGTGTGATTGATGGTGTCAAAGGCGGCGCTGAGGTCGAGGAGGATGAGAATGTTGAGGATGCCAGCGTCAGAGGAGAGGAGAAGGTCGTTGGTGATTTTGAGGAGAGCAGTTTCAGTACTGTGGTTGGAGCGGAATCCGGATTGGAATGTTTCATACAGGTTATTGGCAGAGAGGTGATGTTTGATTTTAGTGGCTACAGCGCATTCCAAAACTTTTGACAGAAAGGGTAGGTTGGAGATGGGTCTGAAGTTATTTAGGGTGTCAGGGTTGAGTCCAGGTTTTTTCAGAATGGGGGTAACAGCAGCAATTTTGAGGGATGGTGGGACGATGCCTGTAGACAGGGAGGAGTTTATTGTTGCAGTGATAAGTGGAGAGAGAGCAGGCTTTCTTCCTCCGGCGCAGATATATAAAGTCCGCCATTGGAACTGAACGCTTCAATTAATGCTCTATTGCCTTTCGTGACACTCCCGGTATTAACCAGTGGAATCATACGACAATATGTTAAAGGGTATGGGGGGAAAAGTCTGGAAAACCACAGGTGGGACGGACGGACGGGCAGACAGACAGACGGAGAGCAAATCTATGGTCTCCTCTGGGTAGGGGAGTAATAAAAACTCAGGTAAATATCTTCATGTGAGCATTAAACGTTGAATATGGGAAGCTTCTGTAGTTATTTCTCATTTCCTTAATTACCAGAAATGTGGGCTGACAGGATAGTTTTGAGGTATGCATGTTCCCCTTCTAGCTGTCTAGTTAGATTCTTGACTGAGCTATGAACTACCATTCTGATGTTTCGCAGGCAAGGCGATGCATCAATATGTGTGTACCGTCCCTCGGATAGACGTTAGGCCAGAGAACTCGTCTAGCAGCACTGGTTGTTGGTGGACGCTAAAGATGCCGCAAGGTCATTCGCAAAGAGTAGTTGAGTTCTTGCCAGCACCGTAAACAAATTATAAACTCGATATGTGAGATCATAAAGTGATTGTCAAGGGTAAGCCTCCTGGGAGAGGGTTCACCATGGCGGTCACACGCGATCCAATGATGGCCATATGTTTTTTGGTACCCCATATGGCCTTGACCTTCAAAATTTAGAGATAGAGTGTAAATTTTAACATAGGGGCAATACCCCTGGCGCTCACCTGGTAGAATAAACAGTATACTGCACTGACTGAAGGTATTTTAAACCAATTTCAGTGGTTGCTAGAAGACAGGGCAGCATGTAGAATCATACTAACACAATCATAAGACTTTAAACAAACAAACAAACAAACAAACAAAACAAAAAATACCTATTTCGGGGGGAACCTCCCCTCCCCCCATCCCACCCCATGTACCTTCTCAGACCCCATTTTATCCAATGCGTTGAACAAATATTGGCACATCACGGGTGATGAAGGTTGTGGTGAAAGTTCATCAAAATTGTGTGTGTAGGTTCTGAGAAAAAAGCAAATACCTATTTTTGGGGGACAAGCCCCCCATAGACCACCATATACCCCAATTTTTTTTAAATGCCAGGAACAAACTTTGGTACAACACGGGTGATTAAGGTTGTGGTCAAGTTTCATCAGAATTGCATGTGTTGTTTCTGAGAAGAAAGCAAATACCTATTTTGGGGGTAACCCCCATAGACACCAAAAGGGGCAGATTTTTTTAATGCCGTGAACAAACTTCGGTACATCATGGGTGGTGAAAGTTGTGGTTAAATTTCATCGAAATAGTGTGTGTAGTTTCAGAGGAAAAAACAAATTCATATTTTGGGGAGTCAAACCTGCATCCACTTTGACCCCCGGTAAACCCCCTTAGACCACGATGCTTAGCTTACCTGGAACGAAGTTCAGGGGAGCTCATGCGATGGCGCGTCGTCCGTCCGCCCGTCCATCCGTCCGTCCGTAACTCTTGAAACTTTTTCTCCGAAACCGCTTATGGGATTGCGACAAAATTTTGCACAAATTATGTTTGTTGTGTTGTGACGAGAGTTTGACTTTCTAAAAGTGGGTCCAGGTTTGACCCCCCAAAATAGGTATTTGCTTTCTTCTCTGAAACTACACACACGATTTTGATGAAACTTGACCACAACCTTCACCACCTGTGATGTACCAAAGTTTGTTCATGGCATGAAAAAAATCTGCCCCTTTGGGAATCCTGGGGGGGGGGGGGGGGGGGGAGGGGTTGCCGCCAAAAATAGGTATTTCCTTTCTTCTCAGAAACGACACACGCAATTTCGATGAAACTTCACCACAACCTTAATCACCCATGATGTACCAATGTTTGTTCAAGGCATGAGAAGAATTGGGGTCTGAGGAGGTATATGGGGTTGAGGGACGAGGGCGGAAGGGGTTGTCCCCCAAAATAGGTATTTTCTGTTTGTTTGCATAAAGTCTTATGATTATGTCAGTGTGATTCTACGTGCTGCCCTGTGTTCTAGCAACCATTGAAATTGGTTTAAAATACGTTTACATTAATGGTTGTAAGGCAATGGATTACCTTAGGGCCAGGTAGGATTGTATCGCGTCCTACCGCGATTACCTGTGCTCCATATGTCATGTAATCACCTTGATGTACATGAGTCAGGCCGGATGTCATGTAAGGTTGTATCTTTGTCCCCATGGTGAGGGGTGGGGTTATGTTAATTGGGTAAATCCCCTGCATGTAAATTGCCTCTGATTTCTCCACTGTTCCTTATTGTTCTGATTTCTCCTCTGACATGCACGACACCCACACCATACCCGCCAAGCAATCGGCGTGTACTAATAACACCAAATAAAAGCAACTGGAACCAGGACATTCAACTACCATTGATACCACCGACCGGGTGATCACAAAGGCTGGCAAGTGGCTGCGAGGCCACGCTCCAAAGAGCCATTGGTCAGGACGGCCATAGAGCGATGAGATGGACTCTTGGATTGGAGCACGCGCAGACGTCGTCAGATGACGTGGGAGACCGGGGAACAAAATACTGTGTCCCAGCATTTTCCCTGTCTTGTGTTACGTGCTCCTCCCCAACCCCGCTGGTCACGGTGTACCTCCGAGCCCCGAGAGGAGTCAAGGCAGAAAAAATGTGTTATTCTGTATGTCAAAGATCAATGGTGAAGCCACACCAATTGTTACAAACAAACTAGTATTGTATTAAGATCACACAAGAATAACAGTACAACAACAATAGTAATCAATTGTACAACCAATATATATTTCCTATGATGGTACCATCAGGTTCGTACAATATAACTCACTGTGCTCCAAGTGAGCGAAAAGAAGAAGATTCCCAATGTCTCTAATTCCCGGCTTCAAGCCAAAGTTGGTTCCGGCTTCAAGCCAAAGTCGATCCGCTCCAGCGATCGTCAGAACGATGTCCAATCGAGACCAGAATCCCGTTGGGTTGGCAGTTACAGTCCTGCTGCCAAAGCTGTGCAAAGGCGCCCTCAAGGCGATTGGGAAATCCATAGGCGCCCTCCAGGCGACGGGGAAATCACACCCTCAGGTATGGACGTTCCACGTCTCACAGTCGGCGAACCGCAAATTAATCTTCAAAAGCCACATGGCACACACACACACCAGATACGTCTGAAAGCGGTGAAAACGGCTGACGAAGCAAAGAAACCTTGCTCGACGCGCAAAGCGCGCGAGTCAAAATGGCCGACGGCACGTTCTCGAGACGTAACGGCCCTTCGATGATTCTCTTTGGAATCAATCGCAAAACCTGACACGCAGGTTAATCTGTCACAGCGATAACAACTCTGTCGCAGCAATCCCTTTCCTGGGAAACCCAAAGTTCACTCGTGACTCTTGCTCGTCAATGTTCGCTCCAGACCGCAAAGCAACTATGCTTCTTGTCCGACTCCACTCGCTCCGCCTTCTTTTTCTCCTCTTCCTCTTCGTCGCCGTCCGGTTCCTGTTTCATTTAAAACATTAACCTTTTTACCTTTTGACAATAATAATTGCTGTTTCCCTCAAACAACAATAATAATAATACATGGAATCAAAAATGTTTACAGTGGATGAAAACCACAACAACGGAAGTAACAAATCCGTAACACTTGCTTCGTGGATGTCGTCACAAGCGGACACAGTTCGTGCTCTTTTGCGTTGGGACATTCATTGCGAGCAGACGCATCTTTCTCTTGGGTCTTGGCTTTAGTGACGAGCAGACGCAGATTCGTTTTTTTTTCTCTCAGTTTGGGGTTTGAAAGCGAACAGTCATGGTTTTATCCTCTTGGTGTCCCGAGTTACTGCAGACAGTCGCGGCTCGTGTTCTCTTTTCTTTTGGTCCAGGCGATTGGTGCGAGCGGATGCATTGTCTTTCCCTGGTTCGTTTGGTGCTGACTGCGTGGCGGCTGGGTGCGCCTGAGAGACCGTTGGTGCTGTGTGGAGCAGACGACGAGGACGAGCTCGGTCTGCTCGCTTTGCGCTCGGCGGCTGGATTGAACGAACTGCGCGCCAAGACTGGTTTTCACGCGCACGGACTCAGGGACCCATGCTGCGGCTGGCGGGTGAACGGACTGCGCGCCAAAGCGTGTTTTCCCACGCGGGGAGGCGGGGCCTGTTGGTGATCCCGGACGGTCAAGGGGACCAGAGCTGAGTGCACACATTTATTACTTTCAGTTATTTTTCCCCTTGTGTTGTATATGGGTCTGTGTGTGAGCGCTCTGTTTAGGATTTTGGTTACCGTGCATTTCTTGTTCCCTGGCATTATTTTTATTAAACCCTTTTATTGTTACATGTGAATTCCGTTTCAGTTTGAGTTGATTATCGTGGTTTGAGGACGTCCAGTGGAATCCGTGCAGGTAAGTTCGTCACTCTGCTTTCCCTCGCGTGTAAAGAAGGTCCGCCATTGTTGGCTTGAACGCCTTGGAGTGTAAAGCCTGATCGGCCACCCGTCACCTTGGAGGATCTTAATCCCCCAGTGAACGCGACAATATGACTCGGTTCTTCGCTCTTTCGCTCTTTCACGAGCCTCGATCTTGTATACAACAAAAAAAAAAAAAAAAAAACCAAAAAAAAAAAACCTTTAGTCAGTGCAGTATACTGTTTATTCTACCAGATAAGTGCCAGGGGTATTGCCCCTATGTTTTCTTTCAATGCGGGAACAAATTTTAGTCACAACATAACAAATATAATTTGTGCCAAATTTGGTCGCAATCCCATTAGCGATTTCGGAGAAGAAGTTTCAAGTGTTTACGGACAGACGGGCGGACTGACTGACGGACTGATGGACGGACGACGCACCATCGTATAAGCTCCCCTGAACTTTGTTCCAGGTGAGCTAAAAATGTGTCCCCATCTAAAATCTATCCACAAAACTCAACATCATGAAGATTGGAGGAGAGTTATTCAAGTCATGATCAAAAAGATGTTTTTTGTTAATTAGGTCACAATCCGAAAAAAAGTAGGTCAAGGACACAATTTTGAGATTCCCTATTGGCAAAATTGAGTGATGACAAAATACACGTTTTCTTTTCGAAACCGCCATTTGACTTTGACCTTTAACTCAGAGGGGTATGATGGAAATAAAGTGTGCATTTGCCTTACTCTCTGTATAGGCTATCTAGAAGGGCAATTTTGGGCCGATCGGACAAACCGTAGTCGAGTTATGATGAAAAAAGTTAAAATGTCTATAACTGGGTCATGACCTTAAAATTAAGTCAATATCAAAAAAGTCAACCCCGCATACTTTTATTCCCATTATTGATGCAAAATTTCATTCCAAAAGTCTCAGCAGGATCCGAGATACAACTCGGAAATGCAGGAAGAACTAAATAGATACTCGGAGAATGAAATAGCTTGGTTTGAACTGAAGGACATAGTACTGGGAGATGCAGTTCCTCCATCAGCGGGTTGTAGTTTGCTTTAATCTTGTCATTGGCCAAGTGCAGATGAGAGATCATGTTGCCACTCGCATTCTACCATCTGAACTATTCTGCAAGTGTGTGTATGTTTTTTGTGTGTGTGATTGTGTCGGTAGAGGGAACTTTCTGGGTGAATGAGTGAAGATACATACCATACCATTGCTAATGACCACACGGGGTGCATCCCTATGGCTTGGGAAGAGACCAAGAGGATGCCCACTGTTCATCACCAGTGTCTGCTCCTCTGTCATCTCTGACAGAAACTTCATCACCAACCAAAACTGCAACACCAGGTAAGGGACCACATATGTAATACATGTGCAACAAGAAAAAGAGCAATCAGAGAGTGCAAACCCTTGCCAGGATGTATTTTCAGTGGTTGTTAAGGCTTTTGTGTTAAAACAAATATGGCGGCCGAACCACGTGACCGATGACGTCATCATCATTTTTTTCTAGACCAATTTATGCCTACATGACACAAGAAATTTCATCATGATCGGATGAAGTTTTGTACTTGTCGAATTATGACATCATAATGGAGGCACCTATGATATAATCATTAACATATTTTATTCCCCATGGAGAGTTCTTTACAATGAGCCATGTCTCAATTTTTTCTATTCAGCGCTTTCGGAGATATATAGGTTCAAAGTTTTTCGGTTTTTACAAGATGGCGGCCGAACCATGTGACCGATGACGTCATCATTATTTTTTTCTCCACCAGTTTATGCCGACATGGCGCTCAAAAAATTCATCTTGATTGGATGAAGTTTTGTACTTGTCGAATTATGACGTCATAATGGAGGCACCTATGACATCATCATTAACATATTTTATTGGACTCGGAGAGTTCTTTATAATGAGCCATGTCTCAATGTTTTCTATTCTGCGCTTTCGGAGATATAGAGGTGCAAAGTTTTTCGATTTTTCCAAGATGGCGGCCGAACCACGTGATATATGACGTCATAATTATCATTAAAAAATTATACAGGTGTAGTTGCATCTATGGTGAAAATTTCCTGTCAATCAAACCAATGGTTGCAGAGAAAATCATATTTATTCTGTGCGTACAAACCAAAAAACAGACAAACAAACAAACAAGAAGACGTCATGCATAGCACAATACTTGCAAAATCCGCCCCCCTCCCCCCAAAGGATTTCCATTGATACAGCAAATTGCCCATTTCATGAAGATTAAAATTTACAATCTTGATCAAAGCTCGGGTCAACAGGATGAAAAATAACGATTTTTCAGATGAAAAATGACGATTGTGGAATGTTGACCTTGAGTTGACCTTTGACCTTTTGACCTCAAAAATAGTTCGTTTCCCTATTTAGTGACTCAATGTGCAAATGCTGTTCAATTTTCAAGTCAGTCAGATGAAAATTGAGGATATTAAAAATTTGGCCTATGTTGACCTTTTGGCGTATGTTGACCTCAAAAATAGATGGTGGTTGAATTCAGTGACCATATATATAAATCATCTTAGAAGTTCAAGTCAATCAAATGAAAATTGGTGATTTTAGAAATTTGGCCTATGTTGACCTTTTGGCCTGTGTTTACCTAAAACATAATACGGAGTTGAATTCAGTGACCAGATATGCAAGTCCTCTTCAAATTTCAAGTCAATTGGATGAAAATTGAGGATTTTAGAAATTTGGCCGATGTTGACCTTTTGGCCTATGTTCACCTTTTGGCCTATGTTTACCTTTTGGCCTTTGTTCACCTAAAATATAATTTGTGGTTGAATTCAGTGACCAGATATGCAAGTCCTCTTCAAATTTCAAGTCAATTGGATGAAAATTGAGGATTTTAGAAATTTGGCCTATGTTGACCTTTTGGCCTATGTTGACGTCAAGAATACTTGGTGGTTGAATTCAATGACCAGATATGCAAGTCCTCTTCAAATTTCAAGTCAATTGGATGAAAATTGAGGATTTTAGAAATTTGGCCTATGTTGACCTCAAAAATACTTGGTGGTTGAATTCAGTGACCAGCTATGCAAGTGGTCTTCAAATTTCAAGTCAATCGGATGAAAATTGAAGATTTTAGAAATTTAGCAATTTTGGTGACCTTTGGCCAATATTGACCTTTTGACCTATTGACCCCAAAACAATAGGCTTCTTGCTTTTGACAACTCTACCATTTGGTGAAGTTTTGTGAAGATCGGTTGAAAATTGTGACCTGTAGACCGGTGACAAACAAACAAACAAGAAGACGTCATGCGTAGCACGATACTTCCAAAATCTGCCCCTTCCCCCCAAAAGTTTTCCAATGATACAGCAAATTGTCCATTTCATGAAGATTAAAATTTACAATCTTGATCAAAGCAAGGGTCAACAGGATGAAAAGTGACTATTTTTCAGGTGGAAAATGATGATTTTGGAAGGTTGACCTTGAGTTGACCTTTGACCTTTTGACCTCAAAAATAGTTAGTTTCCCTAGCTAGTGACTCAATGTGCAAATGCTGTTCAATTTTCAAGTCAATCGGATGAAAATTGAGGATATTAAAAATTTGGCCTATGTTGACCTTTTAGCCTATGTTGACCTCAAAAATAGATGGTGGTTGGATTCAGTGACCATATATATAAATCCTCTTAGAAGTTCAAGTCAATCAAATGAAAATTGGTGATTTTAGAAATTTGGCCTATGTTGACCTTTTGGCCTGTGTTTACCTAAAATATAAAACATGGTTGAATTCAGCGACCAGACATGCAAGTCCTCTTCAAATTTCAAGTCAATAGGATGAAAATTGAGGATTTTAGAAATTTGGCCTATGTTGACCTTTTGGCCTATGTTGACCTCAAGTATACTTGGTGGTTGAATTCAGTGACCAGATATGCAAGTCCTCTTCAAATTTCAAGTCAATCAGATGAAAATTGAGGATTTTAGAAATTTGGCCTATGTTGACCTTTTGCCCTATATTGACCTCAAGTATACTTGGTGGTTGAATTCAGTGACCAGATATTTTTTTTTGTTTTTTTTATTATTATTTTTTGTATACCGAATCGAGGCTCGTGAAAGAGCTAACATTTACTTCACAAACAAATCAACCAGACAAACAAAACACACAAAAAGAGGGAGCGGAAAACAAGATGGGGAGAGAAGGGGAAGCACACAAACACAACATTTGAGAGCAGGGAGATGTGTGGAAGGGAGAGGGCTTGGGGGGAGGAGGCGTGGGAAGGGGGGGGGGGGGGTGGAGGGAGAAGTATAAAACACAAGGACACCAAGGACTTCCAGGACAGAAGTTGGTATTTCAAAAAAGTGGAATTGGGGTGAAATTAGCGGGGGTAGAAAAGATCAAGGTTTTGGATGGGGGAAGATAAGAGATGGTGGTGAACAGCAGTTTTAAAGACCTGGAGGATGGAGTGGGATTGAAGAGAGTGAGGGAGTTTGTTCCAGAGGCGGGAGAAAAGAGGAATGAAGGAGTGAAGGTGAGCAGAGACTCTTGATTTTGGCAGTTTGACCATAAGAGGGTTGCAGGCAGATCTTGTGCGACCTGTAGGAATATTTGCGGGACAGAGCCCAGAGAGAGCTGGGGGGGCAAGGCCAGAGAGGAGTCGGTAGAAGATGGAAAGACCACCAACCTGCCTGCGGTGAGTGAGTGAGGGGCCCTTGGAGTTAGCTTCATCGCGGGAGATTCCAATGATTCTGAATGCTTTGGTTTCAACAGCGTGAAGACGAGCTAGGTGTGAGGCAGGAGCACCAGCCCAGAGGGGAGAGCAGTATTCCATTGAGCTGCGGATGAAAGCCTTGTATGTGGTGAGGAGCTCAGGTGTGCCAAGGAAGGACTTTGCACGACGGAGGATGCCCAGTCGGCGACTGGCTTTGGAGGCCAGATTTGAAATGTGGTTTTCCCAGGAAAGATCATGGCAGATAGTGAGACCCAAAAGCTTGAGTGACAGAACTTCTTGGAGAGGATTATTCAGAAAGTGGATGGGAGGGTTGTCCAGTCGGTCTTTTCGGAGAGACATCGTAAGAGTGTGAGATTTGTCAGGATTGAAAGACATGTTCCACTTGTTTGCCCAGTCTGTGATTTTTACAGGTCTGCAGAGAGTGAGGAGGCAGCAGACTGCCGATCTGAGGGATGAAGAATGGAGCGACAGAGAGTAGAGTCATCAGCAAAGAGATACAGAGGATTTTCAAGAGAGTCAGATAGATCATTGATGAAGACCAGAAAAAGCACAGGGCCCAGAACACTGCCTTGTGGAACTCCAGCCTGAACAGGAAGAGGAGATGAGAGAAACCCATTCAGGGCCACACGTTGACTACGACTAGAGAGGAAGTCCACCAGCCATGCGTGGAGATTTCCATTGATACCAAAAGAGGAGAGTTTGGTGAGCAGAGCGGGGTGCCAGACCGTATCGAAGGCACGTGATATGTCAAGGGAGACTGCTCTAATTTCCTGTTTGTCATTGAGGACCTCCATCCATTGTTGAGAAAGCAGAAGCAGCATGTCCAGAGTAGAGTGTCCAGGTCTGAAACCAAATTGATGATCAGAGATCAAGCCATTGGAGAAGAGGAAAGATTTCATATCTGAAGCAATGATGGATTCCATGACTTTGCTGATAATTGGGAGAAGGCTGATTGGTCTGTAGTTGCTGGGATCTGTTTTTGCACCTTTTTTGTGCAAAGCGGTGATGTTGGCAGATTTCCAAGCAGATGGAAGATGACCTTGAGCAAAAGAGAGGGTGAAGAGAACAGAGAGAGGGAGTGAAAGAGCGGAAGAACAGGATTTTAGGACCCGTGGGCTGATGCCGTCAGGTCCAGTTGCAGAATCCGAGTCGAGGGTTGACAGAAACTTTTCCGCCTTGTCAGGAGGAAAGCACACAGAGTCCAGGAGCAGCTGGGTACGACTGGGTACGGTGGGTACAGAGAGGGATGGGTTTGGGACAGAAGATTTAGAGGCAAACACAGAGTTGAGGCATTCAGCTTTTTCACGCGCGGAGTCAGCCGTGTGGCCATTTGAGGTGAGGGAGGGGATGGAGGGGGAACAAACACCAGAAACAGATTTGACCAGACGCCACCAGGATTTGGAAGAGGGAGACAGATAAGAGAGTTCGGTCCTGAGAACGGAGAGATATTGTTTCCTGGCTCTCCTGAGGGTGGACACACACTTGTTTCGGGCTTTGTGAAAGGAAATGAGATTTCCTTCCGTTGGATTTGCTTTCCAGGAGACGAAAGCAAGTTGTTTCTGGGCAATAGCCTCACCACAAGATTCCGTGTACCATGGACGGGAGGAAGGGTAAGACAACAGAAGACGAGATGGGATAAATCTGTGCATGAGAGAGAGCAGTTTGCTTTGGAAGAATTCCCAGGAAGAATTTATGTCAGAGGCAGTAGAGATGGGAGACCAGTCCAGATGATTGATGGCTGCTTGAAGACCGTGCCAGTTGGCCTGAGTGAAATGCCAGACTCGTCGACGCTGAGGAGGCTCTCTGAGAATGGTCAGAGAGATGTCCACTTTAACAGGCACATGATCAGAAGAGCCGATTGGAGCAGAAGAAGAGCAGCAGACATTTTCAGGGAAGTTAGTCATAACCAAGTCCAGAAGAGAAGATGCTCCATTGACTGAAATCCGGGTCGGGAAATTGACAGATTGTGTCAGTCCCAGTGAGTCACAGAAGTCCTTTGCTGAAGAGCCATGGCTGGTGAGAGCGGTACCCACACCCAGCCAACTGGCATGGTGACAGTTGAAATCACCACATATGAGGAAGAGAGAGTTGGGATGGATAGATAGAAGTTGGTCCATATTCTCAGACAGCGAGATGTAGATGGAGTCATCACTGTTTGGTGGACGGTACAACACACATATGAACAAAAGGTGGGAGCGAAGGGGAAGCCGTAGCCAAAGGTATTCCTGGGGGTGAGGTGGAGAGAGGGCAGTGCAGGGCGAGTGAGGAAGAGAGTTTTTTATAAAGATAGCAACCCCACCTCCAGGACGAGGCTCAGGTCTATCATACCGGAGGAGGGAGTAACCTGGGAGAGATACCAAGGAATCAGAGACATCATGAAGGAGGAAAGTTTCTGTTAAGCAGATCACGTCTGGTTTGTCAGAAGCAACCTGTATGGAGAGATCAGACAAGTTTGAGCGAAGGCCCCGGATGTTTGAGGTCCATACTATTAAGGAAGAGGAAGGGGGAGCATCGGATACAGAACAGGAGGGGGGGGGGGGGGGGAGCGGTAGGGTAAGATGTGGAAGAGGAGGAAGAGGTAGGGAGAGCTGTTGAAGGTGTGTTGGAGATTACAGAATAGCTTGGAGAAAGGGAAGAATGGGGCAGACAAAAGGTTTGATGGTGATTGGGAGAGGCGCAGTGAGGTGTTATTTGACGAGGGCGAAGAGCGAGGCAGAAGGTTGAGGGAGATGAAGGTGAAAGTTGGAAGGGGGAAGAAGTGGGGAGGACGCTTTGAGGGGGAGGGGTGAGAGGGGAGTCTAGGAGGGGAGGAGCGAGGGAGAGTCTCGGAGCGGAGGGGTGTGGGGGGAGATTTGAAAGGAATGGGTGATTGGGAAGATTTGGAGGGGAGGGGCAAGGGGGAAGATTTGAAAGAGATGGGTGATGGGGATGATTTGGAGGGGATGGACAAGGGGGTAGATTTAGAGGGGAGGGGTGATGGGAAATGGGATTTTGGGGTGATGGGATTTTGAAAAATGTACGATTAATGGGAAACGAACATTTATTGCAAAATGAGTTTCTTGAGACATTCGAGTCAAAAATACGTTTGAGGACGCTGGAGGGAGGATGGAGTGCTGGAGAGTTTAGGGAATGAATGAAAGATGCACTATAAGAGATGGAATTTTTTTTTGGAATGAATGGATTTGGTGAGCAAGTCGAAAGCATCCTTTTATAGAAGAAGAAGAAAAAGGTGTTATAGAATATGACAGAATACAGGTCTTCAGGGGTCAGATGAGACATTTTTTAACAACGTGATCACAAACGAAACAACGTGGTCGAAAAACGAACGAACGAACAAATAAGAACGAATAAACGAATAAGAACAGAAGGAAATGTTTTTGGGTTTTTTTTTTTTTTTTGAGATTTTAAAACAAGGAAGTATGGGATGAAAAGACCGTGAAAAACAGAGACCGGAAAATAATTGCAGCGCGATCAGAGAACCGCTGAGACAAAAACGAAGCCTCAAGCCAAGGTTGGACACAGTAGCCTAGTACTACACTTAGGCCTCAGAATACACGATAAGAGAGACCGACGATTCTGTACACAGGTATGAAAAACCAACGCCAAGAATACTATTCAAGACACCCCAATAGGTACATACAAGACCAGTTTCGACAAAAACACAAAGTCCTCTTCAATATGCAAGTCCTCTTCAAATTTCAAGTCAATCAGATGAAAATTGAGGATTTTAGAAATTTGGCCTATGTTGACCTTTTGGCCTATGTTGACCTTTTGGCCTATGTTCACCAAAAATATAATTTATGGTTGAATTCAGTGACCAGATATGCAAGTCCTCTTCAAATTTCAAGTCAATTGGATGAAAATTGAGGATTTTAGAAATGTGGCCTATGTTGACCTTTTGGCCTATGGTGATCTCAAATATACTTGGTGGTTGAATTCAGTGACCAGATATGCAAGTTCTCTTCAAATTTCAAGTCAATTGGATGAAAATTGAGGATTTTAGAAATTTGGCCTATGTTGACTTTTTGGCCTATGTTGACCTCAATGATACTTGGTGGTTGAATTCAGTGACCAGATATGCAAGTCTTCTTCAAATTTCAAGTCAATTGGATGAAAATTGAGGATTTTAGAAATTTGGCCTATGTTGACCTTTTGGCCTATGTTGACCTTTTGACCTATTGACCCCAAAAACAATAGGCTTCTGGCTTTTGTCCAACTCTACCATTTGGTGAAGTTTGGTGAAGATCGGTTGAAAATTGTGACCTGTAGGCCGGTGACAAACAAACAAACAAACAGACTATATTTGCGGGCAAGACCTTTACAATGAGCTATGCAAGTGCATTAACAGACAGACAGAACCACAAACACAACCGACCAATATACTTGAAAAATCTTCGATTTTGCAAGTAACAAACAGACAGAACCACAAACACAACCGACCAATATACTCGAAAAATCTTCGATTTTGCAAGTAACAAACGGACTCAAATGCAATACCCTCTCCTCTGGCGAGGGTAACAAGGGCAGAATTAACACTGAGTAAGCACGAGACTGAATACCCCTCTGCCCTTACCCCCCACACACACGTCCCCAAGTAAATCACTAACATAACCTACATGTGGCTCATGATGTCAGGATTCTTCATTTGATTCCCTCCATTTTAACCTGAAGCTCATGGAGCTATATATTCTTATTGTCCATGTCATAAATTTTCTACAAATATCTATTTAATTAGTTATCTATTGTGCAAATATGGAATTACATGAATAATATGAAAATGTAGCAAAGAAGTACACAAACATTTCTTCTGCACATTTAATTATGCATTGGATTCTGCACAGTTAATTAGGCTTGTTTTTATTTTCATATTATATTTCTGGGTATTTACAACCATATTGTGCAAATATAACGATTTAACACAGGTGGAGGCTAATTAACTTGGTGTGAGATTTTGAAGGTGATTGGTTACACCCGAGCTCATTTACAATTGTTATTATAAGGGGGGTGGACACTTATCCAACCAAGATATTCCAGTGAAATTTAATGAAAAACACATTGCGGCATCTCACGGGTGGAATTTACTGATACTCGGGAGGGGTGCAGAGTGTGACACTTGCTTATTGAGACAAAACTTAGTCTCTGAAATTTTTATTTTCATGTTTTTGGCACCTCTGAGTTGATACACAATTCTTTATTTTGGATTAGAGATGTATGTCATACAGAACAAGAAAAAGAGCAATCAGAGATTGCAAACCCTCGCCAGGATGTATTTTCAGTGGTTTTTAAGGCTTTTGTGTTAAAACAAACATGGCGGCCGAATCACGTGACCGATGACGTCATCATTTTTTTTCTAAACTAATTTATTCTGAGATTATGCTCAAGAAATTTCATCTTGATCGGATGAAGTTTTGTACTTGTCGAATTATGACGTCATAATGGAGGCACCTATGACAGCATCGTTAACATATTTTATTCCCCATGGGGAGTTCTTTACAATGAGCCATGTCTCCATTTTTTCTATTCAGCACTTTCCGAGATATAGAGGTGCAAAGTTTTTCGATTTTTCGAAGATGGCGGCCGGACCACGTGACCTATTACGTCATAATTATCATTAAAAAATTACACAGGTTGATTTGCACCTATGGTGAAAATTTCCTGTCAATCGGACCAACGGTTGCAGAGAAAATCATATTTATTCTGTGCGGACAAACAGACAAACAAATGGACTCAAATGCAATACCTTCTCCTCTGGCGAGGGTAATGATGGCCATAAAGAAAGACCGGTGCATAATATTGATAGGTAAGTCATCATTGTTAATGCATTTTAAGTTATCTATATCTAAATAGCCGAACTGTGTTTTAATACTTGGATCTCTGAGAATCTTCTCTTAAAATATGTTAATTGACAAAAATATTTGGTCTCCACAATTCTTTATTTCAATGTTAATATTACAGAACCTTTTTTTTGATTCAGAACTTAATAAATCCTTTTAAATCAGAGAATAAAAAGAAATGGCATTGACAAAATTATTGACACCCCAGATTAATATTTGGTAGCACACACAGCCTTTGGACAAATTAACTGCATTTAAGCGCTTCCTATGGCCGTGAATGAGCTTCCTCCACCTCTCTACTGGCAGGTTTGCCCACTCTTCTTGTGCAAACTGCTCCAGTTCTCTCAGATTTGAAGGTGCCTTCTCCCAACTGCTGTTTTCAGATCTCCCCTCAGGTGTTCAATGGGAGTTAGATCTGGACCCATTACTGGCCAATTCAGAACAGTCCAGCCTTTTGTCTTGAACCATTCCTGGGTGCTT
The DNA here is from genome assembly GCF_964187855.1 of Myxine glutinosa. NCBI lineage: Eukaryota > Metazoa > Chordata > Myxini > Myxiniformes > Myxinidae > Myxine > Myxine glutinosa. The sequence continues at coordinate 84,982,859 of NC_136264.1, read as the reverse complement.
TTTGAAGTGTGTTTGGGGTCATTGTCCTGCTGCAAGACCCATGACCTTCGAAGGAGACCAAGCTTTCTGACACTGGGTTGAACATTGCGTTCCAAAATGCCTTGGTGATCTCCTGATTTCATGGTGCCATGCACACATTCAATGCACCCAGGACAGATGCAGCACAGCAACCCCACAACATCACGTAACTCCTCCATGTTTGACTGTAGGGAAGGTGTTATTTTCTTTGAAGCTTAATTTTGTTTTCTGTAAACAAAGAGATGATGTGCTTTACCAAAAAGCTCGAATTTGGTCTCATCTGTCCGCAGAACATTCTCCCAGAAGGATTTTGGCTTGTTCAGGTGTGTTTTGGCAAACTCCAGTCAGGCTTTCTTATGTCCCTCTCTCAGCAGTGGGGTCCTCCTGGGTCTCCTACCATAAAACCCCTTTAATTGAGTTGGCGACGGATGGTGCGAGTTGAAACTGTCATACCTTGTGTCTGAAGGTCAGCTTGAATCTGTTTGGCAGTTGATCGAGGTGCTTTCTCCACCATTCGGACAATCCTTCACTGCAATCTTCGATCAAGCTTTCTCGTGGCCACGTCCAGGGAGGTTGGCTACAGTGCCATGGGCCTTAAACTTCCTGATAACATTGCGTACAATGGACACAGGAATATCAAGGTGTCTGGAGATGAACCTGTAGCCTTGAGATTGTCCATACTTGGCTACAATCTTGTATCTGACCTCCTCAGTCAATTCTTTGTTTTTCTTTCTTTTCTCCATGCTCATTTTGGTACACACAGTGACACAAATCAGCAGAATGACTCCTTTTTTCCATTCAAACTGGATGAATGAGTGATTTTTATATTGCAGGCACCTACAGCTCAACACAGGTGAGTTCCATTCCAAAGTAAAGGAGAATCACCTGCTTGAAATCTCATTATTTCTAAAAACTTCTAAAAGGTGCCAATAATATTGTCATAATAAACGGGCCATTTTAGGATTTCTGTGTGGAATAAGCTAAGACTTAGTAATTGTTTCAGCTTTTTTTGTTTTTTTCCCACTGCAAATCAAAGAAATACACATGTGGATACTGAAGGATCTTTTAATTTGAACAATTTTCTGGAAGAAATGGTGCCTTGTTTGAAAAAAGTGCAATGGTGCCAATATTTTTGGCCATGACAGTGTGTGTGTGTGTGTATGTATTGTTACGTTTATGGGGGTAGGCATGAAATACCTGATGGGAAAGTTAGAATCGTGTTGATTAGCATGGTCCGTATGTCGTGTAGAGGAAACTCGATGTATCTAATTAGGCCGTCTGTCTGGGTAAGAGCATCCGCATGTCACCATAAGGGGCATGGCTTTGTGTTAAGCAATTCTAGGGCTCAAAGGTTAATTCCCCAGTGTGTAATTTTGCCCCTGTGATCTTCGCTCCATCTTTATTACAATTAAAAATCCCACCAATCAACAACTATACAAATGGACTCATTCGCTCACAATGCCGCCAGGGCTAACCAACACCCAGCACATTTGCTGATCGGTGCGTAAATCCCGCCTCACGACCGCCGACGTCATCCAAACATTCCCGAACGACAACTGGACTCCGTTCTCCTGATGACTCATGGCGAGGAGGCCACACCCTGGCCTTTGTGATTGGTGGAGGCATGACAGGATGATTGAGTGGGGCTCGGTGATTGGAGCTCACAAATTGGGACATGAGTAATTTGGAGTGGGGGCGGGCGAGAGTGACGACATGGTCGGTGAGTGGATCGGTTTGTGTGTGATAAAAAGTGTCTTGTGTTTGGTGGTTGAGTTGTGGTTGGAGTGTGAATCGTGAGGGAGCTGAGTTGTGGTTGGAGTGTGAATGTGGGAATTCACATGTAAGCAGGCAATGGCAGTGTAGGAACACAATGACATGGTTTTTTTTTCACTGCAGTGTTTGAGAATTGAATGGCAGTGGAGGAGGGAATGTCATTTTGGATTTTGTGGGTGGGGAAGGTATGTGTCCGCAGGTACGGAACAAGCTCTGGAGGAGTGGTGACTGCGGCCCCCCCACCCCCACCCCATAGGTAATTTTTCCCTGGCAGCCAGTGGTGTCTGTAATTGGAAATCCGTCGGAGGGAGGGTCTGATGGGTGACCAGTGGGTATGGAGACTCCTTTTGACCTGGAAGAGGCTACGAGAGCCTGTGGCCGAGAGAGCCTGGATGTTGCGGAGACCCTCCTCAGCGGGACGTACAGCTTTCGTCCCACTCTTCTCCCAACCGTGGAATCGCCTTCCTGAGTTTGGCTAATCATGTTCTTCCCACCTTCTCCCCCCTACTCCTTAAAAATGTGAGCCATCACCCTCTCATAATATCCCCAATATTCTTCTGCCTAATCCTTTCTATTTTCTTCGACTTCCCTCCAACCCACTAGCACTTTTTTTTTTTTTTTTTTTTTTTTAAAATACAAGATCGAGATTTAATACAAGATTTAATTTTACTTTAATTTAAGAAATTTTTTTCTTTAAGAAATTTATTTTTCTTTTTAAGAATTTAAATTTTAATTAAGAATTAAGAGATTAATTAGATTAAGAATTAAGAATTAAGAAATAAGAAATTAAGAAAAAAAGAAAAAAATAAAGAGGAGAAATTTCTTTAAGAAATAAGAAATTTAAGAAATTTAAGAATTTAACATAAGAAATACAAGATTTAATTTAATACAAGAATAACAAGATTTAATACAAGACAATACAAGATACAATAATACAAGATAATTTTAATACAAGATCGAGGCTCGTGAAAGAGCCAACATTAATCACACAAAAAAAAAGCTTATAAGAGGAGCAGTAGACAAGATGGGGAGAGAGGGGGAAGCACACAAGCACAATATTTGAGAGCAGGGACATCGGGAGATCTGTGTGAGGGAGAGCGCTTGGGGGGAGGAGGCATGGGGAGGGGTGGAGGGGGTGGGAGAAGTATAAAACACAAGGACACAGCTAGGACTTCCAGGAAAGAAGTTGGTATTTCAAAAAAGTGGATCTGGGGTGAATTAACGGGTGTGGAAAAGATCAAGGTTTTGGATGGGGGAAAATAAGAGATGGTGGTGAAAGGCTGTTTTAAAGACCTGGAGGGAGGAGTGGGATTGAAGAGGGTGAGGGAGTTTGTTCCAGAGGCGGGAGTAAAGAGGAATGAAAGAGTGAAGGTGAGCAGTTCTACAATTACCATATTTGTCAGCTTTTCCTGTCTTACATCCTTCATCTTCTTATCCCCTTCTGTGTCCCTATATCCTTGTCCATAAAAACCTCCTTTCATGAATAGTGCCTATCTCTTCATTCCCAGCTCAATTCCCTATTTCCTGTGTACCTGTTCCTCTCTAGCTGCATTGTTGGTGTATCAGCCTTACTCCAATGTCCACCTCTTGCAAGAGCCTCGATATTTGGATTAAAAAAATTATTGTATGCATTAAAATGATTGTTAAATGTCATGTGCATATGTTGCTTTTTACCTGTGCCCAGTTGCTGAAAACCTGCCCATTGCCTCCATATGTGACAAGCTCTTGCGGAAACTGCAAAGAAACATCAATCGTTTCAGAATACAATTTACAGAACAGTATAAGTAAAAGCATCCCTATGCCACCATCTTGTCCTGCCCATCAAACCACTTCAATAATCTTCAAGAAACCAGAGTTCTCAGAGGTCCATGGCAGAGTATTTTTGGCTCTGTGGGAAATCCTTTTTCAAATATCCTCCCATACGTCATACGAACTGCTTTTTCTTATTTGCGCCCATGTCACTTCTGTCTTGGATTGTCCCTTGGTGAACCTTGATGACTTCGATTAAACCCATTCGTTGCTCGATTGAAAAATTGGCTTTGAAAAATGGTTGCTCGAATGTAAATAACGAGAAATAAATTGTTAAACATTTTCGAAAGAATCTTTTTCGTTGGCTGTTGAATCCAGTGTAAGATGACCTGGATCAACCTGCGATGAGGAGCGATGCGCTGAATCCCCTCCAACAATTGTCCGTGGCACTGCAATTCTATGCAAGTGCATCATTTCAATTGGATGTTGGAGATATGGGCGGAGTTTCTCAGGATAATCAGCTGTTTAGACGCAGACAACTAATCGGCTGTTTATCTCCCTTTGTAAATTGCTGTTTAGATGTGTGATTAGCTGTGCACGTACAATGATGTTTTTGTCAACATTTTAGGGTTAGGCATATGTTAGCAAGATGCTCACTATACATACGCCTTTGGTAAATCTGGCCTGTAGTGTTCAGGAGAGGGAATGGGATAAAATTCCTACATTTTTGTGCACATGATATTTAAATGGCACGTAGGAAACACCTGATTTTAAGCTTATGGGTTTGGCTTTCATGGTGTCATGTTATTATTTTCATACTAAGTTTGTCGTAGAATATTCTTTAGTTCTGAAATATTTCTGCCATAAACACAAGGAAGATGTTTCTGTGTTGCTGTTACATTTTAATAATAATAATAATACATTTATTTTATATAGCGCTTTTCAAGAAGCCCAAAGGCGCTTTGACAGAGTTCAAAAAAACAAGTGCAAAAAGACAAAAATCAATAGGTAAATAATTTTAGCATTGATTGTTAAAATGTTGAGGGTGCTTATGAGACCAATAGATGCCCTTGCAACACCAATAGATGCTTATGAGACTCAGGTTCAGTAACATACCTGGGCAACTCGAGGATCAAGGTTGTTCATTATCATGTGCATAATTGCAGCTGCTTGTTGTAAGACACAGGGGTATTCCCATATAGGATAGGCTCTGCGACAAAGGAAAATACATCAGTGGACTTTGCTAAAGCCTGGTGTTGGTTTAACGGCTTAAGATCTTATAGGGTTTGAGTTTGAGGCCCTGTCGTGCATTACATATAACACCAGGTGGGTTATTTAAGCAGCCCATCATCCTGAGATTGTCAAAATGAGTACCAGGTTACTGGAAACTGGGAAATGTATCAGAGGCACAGCATCTAGAACGATAATAATCAATAATCACCAACCACATCAATGATCAATAATCCAACCACCAGCCACATGCTCCATACAAAATCAGAACGGCACTCGGTAGAGTGCATACCTCCACCAACCTGAACATTTTATGTTTTGTATCCCACTGATTGGTCAGATCTGGATCCATCTTCGTCTTTAGATCAGGATCCGCCTCGGACGACTTTTCTTTCACGCTAAATTGGTGACCCCGACGTAATCCAAATGGACGGACAAGGAGTTGCAAATGCGCAAACAGTCACCGGCCGAACAATCAACCAGCTTGTGCTCTTCCCAGTCACTCAACCTGTTTCATCTATGGCAGCGGTTTCGATCAAGCTGCTGTTACGGATTCGTCACTTCCGTTGTTGTGGTTCTCATCCACTGTAAACATTTTTGGTTCCATGTACTATTATTGTTATCGTTTAAGTGAAATGGAGATAACTGTTTTCAAAAGGTAAAAATAATTAATGTTTTAAAAATAAACTGGAAACCAGATCGGGAACTGGATGAAGAAGAGGAAAAAGAAAGAGGCGGAGCAAGTGAGGTCGAGAAGAAGCCGAGCTGCTTCGAGGTCTTGAGCAAACGCTGGCGAACGGGGGTCACGAGTGAACTTTGTGTTTCCTGGGAAAGGGATTCCTGTGACAGAGTGGTTATCGCTGTGACAGATAAACCTGCGTGTCAGGTTTTGCGATTGATTCCGAAGAGAATCATTGGAGTGCAGTTACGCCTCGAGTACGGGCCCGTTGGCCATTTTGCCTCGCGCCCGATTTCGCATCACTCTAGGCTCTTCACCTCGCTTCAACCATTTCACCGCATCCAGACGTTAACCTGGTTTGCGTGTGCGACATGGATTTTGAGTGGGAAGTTGCGGTTCGCCGTTTGGGAGCCGTTGAACGTCCATACCCGAAGGTGTGATTTCCCAGTCGCCTCTTGAGGACACCTTTGCCCATCTTTGGCAGTGTGACTGTCAACCGAATGGGATTCTGGGCTCGATACAACATCGTTCTGACGATCACTGGAGCGTGGATCGACTTTGGCTTGAAGCCGGGACAGAGACATTGGGAATGTTCTTTTCGCTCACTTGGAGCACAGTGAGTTATATTGTACGAAACTGATGGTACCATCATAATATATGAATAGGAATGATCGTTTTAAGGCCATTTTCCCCGCTAGAGCGGGGGTTAGCCTTGTGGGCCCCATGACAATCATGGTTCCCTGTTTGAGGCAATGTTTTTTTTTTTATGGCCGGATGCCCTTCCTGATGCCACATCATGGGAATGATATATTTGTTGTACAATTGATTACTATTGTTTTTGTGCTGTTATTCTTGTGTGACCTTAATACAATACTTGTTTGTTGGTAACAATTGGTGTGGTTTCACCATTGATCTTTGACACACAGAATAACACATCTTTCTGCCGTTACTCCTCTCGGGGCTCGGAGGTACACCGTGACCGGGGTTTGGGGAGGAGCATGTAACAGAAATTGGGGCCTCGTCCGGGATAGAATTCGCTAACATTCCCAAAATCCCCAAATTTGGAATTTTCTAACAATCCCAATTTTTTCAAAAAAATTGGATTTTTTTTTTGTGTGAAGGTTAACAGGTGCGAACTGATAGTCACCATGGTGTTTGACGCAGAAAGGTTTGCGGCGTCCCCTAATGAGGCACAGTTCCAAGCGTTAAAAAGATCGGAACTCATGATATTGGCCAAATATTTCAACTTGGAGGTCCGAGTTAGTATGAAGAAAGCAGAGATTCAGACCTTGGTGGTAGAATCTCGAGTGGGACAAGGAACATGGGAAGAGGTAGCCTTGGATTGGTTACCCGAGGAAAAAGGAAATGTGGAGCTCCGGAAAATGGAGATGCAACTGCAGAGCCAGGAAAGGTTAAAAGAGTTGGAATGGAAAGCGGAAATGAAAAGAGCAAAACAGGAATGACAACTCGAAGAAAGAAGAGCAGAGGAAAGAGCAGAGGAAAGGAGAGCTGAAAAGGAAGCCGAAGAAAGAAGAGCAGAGGAAAGAGCAGAGGAAAGGAGAGCCGAAAGGGAGTTAAAGGAACGGGACATGGAGTATCAGAAGGAACTTAAACTCAAGGAGCTGGAATTACTGGTGGAACGGAGAGAAGTAGTATACATGCCGGCTAGTTCGACAACCAGTCAGAACTCTTGGGATAGGCATGTGAGGCTGGTTCCACCCTTTAATGAAAAGGAGGTAGCCAAGTTCTTTTTACATTTTGAGAAGGTGGCTCAAATGCTAAAGTGGCCTGTGGGGTCCTGGACTATGTTAGTGCAAAGTGTTCTGGTGGGTAAAGCTCAAGATATCTATTCAGCTTTACCGATTGACCAATGTGCAGATTATGAGATAGTGAAGAAAGCCATTCTCAAAGCCTATGAATTGGTCCCTGAAGCTTACTGGCAAAAATTCAGGAATGCCAGGAAGAGGAAGAGTGAGACCCATGTGGAGTTTTCCAGAATGAAGGAAACGATGTTTGATAGGTCGTGTGACTCGAAGGAGATTGGGAAAGACTTCAACCTGTTACGACAATTGATCTTGGTGGAGGAATTCAAACAGTGTGTCCACGCGGACATTAAAGTACATCTGGATGAAAAGAAAGTACCAGAGTTGTATGAGGCAGCAACCGTGGCAGATGACTATGCCTTGACACACAAGATGGGGTTCCACAAACCTAACTTCCCGCCTAGAGTTAGCCAGGGAAGTTATGGTAAATCAGGTTCGGAGAACAAATTTTCATGGAGGCGGCCGAGAGAGGATTATGGGGACAAATCTGATACCGCGACTTTTAGGGATCAGAAGACTGCATTTCCAAGACAAGCCTATCTTCCGGGGGGCCCGAGGTAGACCACGAGTTTTTCCTCCGGGCCGACTTGCGCTTTTTGCAAGAAACCTGGGCATTTGATGTCCCAATGTTACGCCCTGAAAAGGAAAAATCAGGAGCGGAGTCAAACTAGTGCAACTCCGAATGCGTTGGCCAATGTGAGAAATCGTCCTTGGAGGACAGTGCCTTGTGAAGGTTCCCATGCCAAAGTTATGGCATCACAGAACGACCTTGTCCAAGAAGGTTACAAACCTTTTATTTCAGAGGGGTTTGTGTCACTGCATGGGGATTTAACGAACCAGAGACCTGTTAGGGTATTGAGGGACACAGGAGCACATCAATCTTTGATGCTTGAGGGCATTTTGCCATTGTCAAAGAAGACGGCAACTGGTGTTAGTGTTCTTTTACAGGGGGTTGGTGGCTATGTTAAAGCTCCACTTCATGTCATCCATTTGAAGTCTGATTTGGTGTCAGGACCGGTCACTGTGGGGTTACAAGCCACCCTTCCTGTAGAGGGAATCTCTTTTATTATCGGGGATGATTTAGCCGGGGGTCGAGCTTCAGGTAATCCGATGTTGGTTGAAAAGCCCAGTATGGAAAATAACACAGCACAGTTAGAGCAGGAGATTCCGGGTATCTTTCCATCCTGTGCAGTGACTCGTGCTATGGATAGGAAGCGCTCTGAAGAGAAGGAGAAGGAAGGTGATGTGGATTTGGGTTCCTTAGAGGTATTGGAGGAAAATTCTGGCAGAGGTAATAGGAAAGGGAGTGACATCAAGGAACTTAAGGAAAAGGTGGCATCTGGAACAAAAGAGGAAATGGAGTGTCCGTCAGAGACATCTGGGAACGAGGTTGAACAAACGGTGCTGGTCCGAAAAAGACTTGTTGGAGAACAACACGGAGATTCGGAGCTCCGGAGTTTGATTGATAAAGCCGTTACAGAGGAAGAGGCTATGAAGATACCTGTTGGTTACTTCATGAAAGGGGAAATACTAATGAGAAAATGGAGACCACCAGAGGTGCCAGCAAACGATGAGTGGAAAGTTCATTACCAAATTGTGGTGCCACCACCGTACCGGAAGGAGATATTGAGTTTAGCGCATGAGACACCTTTGGCCGGGCACCTTGGAGTGAACAAGACATGTGACAGAATATTGGTACATTTTCTGGCCAGGATTGCGACGTGATGTGGCGGAGTTCTGTAAATCTTGCCACTCTTGCCAGCTGGTGGGAAAACCTAATCAGAAAGTCCCATCCGCACCTCTAAAACCAATTCCAGCTTTTGAAGAGCCATTCAGCTGAGTCATTATTGACTGTGTAGGCCCTTTACCTAAAACTAAGGCTGGACATCAGTATTTGATGACTTTCATGTGCGCTTCCACAAGATTCCCAGAGGCAGTGCCTCTTAGAAAAATTACTGCGGCAGTTATTGCGAAGGCATTGATTAAATTTTTCACTTTGGTTGGCCTACCTAAGGTCATCCAGTCTGATCAGGGTTCCAATTTCATGTCAACGCTTTTTCAGCATGTGGTATACCTGTTGGGAGTGGAGCAAGTAAGATCAAGTACTTACCATCCCGAGAGCCAAGGGGCCTTGGAAAGGTTTCACCAGACATTGAAGAATATGATCAGAACGTATTGTTTTGAATGTGACAAGGATTGGGATGAAGGAATACCCTTATTTTGTTTGCTACGAGGGAATCCGTTCAGGAGTCATTGGGATTCAGTCCTTTTGAACTTGTGTTTGGACACGCAGTTCGAGGACCATTGAAATTTGTGAAAGAACAGTGGCTACAGGAGGAGTCGCAGTCAACAGTGGTGGAGTATGTGTCAACGGTTAGGCACAGATTGGCAAAGGCTTGTGAAGTTGCGAGAAGAAACTTGAAAGTGACACAGGATAAAATGAAAGTGAGACATGACAAGAAATCTCAGATAAGAAATTTCAGTCCTGATGACCGAGTGTTAGTGTTGCTTCCTGTTCCAGGTCAGCCACTACAGGCTAGATATTTTGGTCCCTATGCAATCGAAAGGAGGGTTAATGAAACAGATTACGTGGTGACAACTCCCGACCGAGGGAAAAAGCGACAGCTGTGTCATGTCAACCGACTGAAGAAATATTATGAGAGGAAGCCTGTGGGAAAATGGTTCCTGTCTCACCTGTCTCACCTGTAGTCGGGGTGCAAAAGAATCCAGAGGTTGAGGCCGGTGTGAAGTTTGATAACTTTGATGACCAGGCTTGTCCCAGATTGACGAACACGGAAGTGTTGAGCAATTTAGATGAGAAATTAGGTCATTTGACGAGGGAACAACAAGGACAACTATCCAGCCTAATTTTTGAGTTTGCACATTTGTTCACAGATGTACCTGGTCGTACTGACCTGGTATATCATGATATTGAGGTGGGGGAAGCCACTCCTGTGAAGCAACACCCCTATCGGATGAACCCTGTGAAGATGGAGTATCTTCGGAAGGAGGTTCAGTATATGTTGGAGAATGACATCATCGAACCAAGCAGCAGTGAATGGAGCTCACCATGTGTGTTGGTTCCAAAACCCGATGGCAGTTTTCGCTGTTGTACGGATTTAAAACGGGTTAATGCAGTGACCAAGACCGACTCATATCCCATCCCGAGGATTGATGACTGTATTGATAGAATAGGCCCAGCTAAATTTGTAACTAAGTTTGACTTGCTGAAAGGGTATTGGCAGATTCCTCTTACTGATAGAGCCAAGGAAATCTCAGCTTTAGTCACACCAAGTGGGTTGTATCAGTACAAGGTTCTTCCCTTTGGATTGAAAAACGGGCCTGTTACATTTCAACGGCTGATTAATAAGCTCATTGCAGACCTTGAGGGGGTGGAGGCTTATCTGGATGATGTCATCATCCACACCATGACCATGGAAGATCATATTAAACAAATTCATGCATTTTTCAAGAAACTGACCGAGGCAGGGTTGACCATCAACTTATCTAAGAGTAAGTTTGTAAAAGCACAGGTGGTGTTCCTAGGCCATGTCGTAGGTCAGGGTCAGGTGCAACTGGTGACAACCAAGATAGAAGCCATTGATCGCTTCCAAGTTCCAAGGGGGAAGAAGGAGCTTATGAGATTCTTGGGTATAGCTGGATGGTACCGGCAGTTCTGCAGGAATTTTTCTGATGTGGTAGCCCCTTTAACGAATTTGCTGAGGAAAGAGACCAACTTTGTTTGGGATGACAAATGTCAAGCTGCCTTTGCCCACGTCAAAGCGATATTAATGAGCTCTCCTGTCCTAGCAGCCCCGGATTTTCAAGAACCATTCAAGTTGGCCATTGATGCAAATTATGTGGGGGCTGGGGCAGTTCTATTACAGGAAGATGGTGATGGCGTGGATCACCCGGTGTGCTACTATTCGAAAAAGTTTAACAAACATCAGGCAAATTATGCCACCGTGGAAAAAGCGACCCTTGCTCTCCTGCTAGCGCTTCAGCATTATGAGGTGTATCTGGGAACCACTACCTTTCCTATAAAAGTCTTCACTGATCACAACCCCTTAACCTTCATTCAAAAAATGAAAAATGAAAATCAGAGGTTGATGAGATGGAGTTTGGCTTTGCAGGAGTTGAACTTAGAAATTGAGCATGTAAAGGGCAGGGACAATGTCGTTGCTGATGCTTTATCCAGAGTGAACTAACTTTGGAAATTACTGTAGGTTGTTTGGAAGTTTTGTTGTTTATTTTGGGGAATATTAATTATTGTTGCTCACCTGAATTGATCATTTGGGTGTGAGTTTTACTTTTGTTTGTTAAAAGGGTTTTTGCAGGAAAAGAAAGTTTTCACTATGTTCAAACTTTCTTTCTTGAGCGTGGGAAGTGTTACGGATTCGTCACTTCCGTTGTTATGGTTCTCATCCACTGTAAACATTTTTGGTTCCATGTACTATTATTGTTATCGTTTAAGTGAAATGGAGATAACTGTTTTCAAAAGGTAAAAAGTAATTAACGTTTTAAAAAGAAACCGGAAACCGGATCGGGAACCGGACGAAGAAGAGGAAAAAGAAAGAGGCGGAGCAAGTGAGGTCGAGAAGAAGCCGAGCTGCTTCGAGGTCTTGAGCAAACGCTGGCGAAAGGGGGTCACGGGTGAACTTTGGGTTTCCTGGGAAAGGGATTCCTGTGACAGAGTGGTTATCGCTGTGACAGATAAACCTGCATGTCAGGTTTTGCGGTTGATTCTGAAGAGAATCATTGGAGTGCAGTTACGCCTCGAGTACGGGCCCGTTGGCCATTTTGCCTCGCACCCGATTTTGCATCGCTCTAGGCTCTTCACCTCGCTTCAACCATTTCACCGCATCCTGACGTTAACCTGGTTTGCGTGTATGACGTGGATTTTGAGTGGGAAGTTGCGGTTCGCCGTTTGGGAGCCATTGAACGTCCATACCCGAAGGTGTGATTTCCCAATCGCCCCTTGAGGACACCTTTGCCCATCTTTGGCAGTGTGACTGTCAACCGAACGGGATTCTGGTCTCGATACGACATCATTCTGATGATCACTGGAGCGTGGATCGACTTTGGCTTGAAGCCGGGACAGAGACATTGGGAATGTTCTTTTCGCTCACTTGGAGCACAGTGAGTTATATTGTACGAAACCAAGTTGTTGAAACCAAGGTACCATCATAGGAATGATATATTTGTTGTACAATTGATTACTATTGTTTTTGTGCTGTTATTCTTGTGTGACCTTAATACAATACTTGTTTGTTGGTAACAATTGGTGTGGTTTCACCATTGATCTTTGACACACAGAATAACACATATTTCTGCCGTGACTTCTCTCGGGGCTCGGAGGTACACCATGACCAGGGTTTGGGGAGGAGCACGTAACACGCCGCCATTATACTCGATTCAAATACATTGTTGGCTCCTTGTCAACCGAGTATGCAACGGAGGTGAGAGATATTTTAACATAATCTCCAACGAACAACCCGTACACCATTTTGAAGGCTGCTCTAATGAGGTGCATGACCCCTCTGGGCACCGCCGATTTCAATAACTTGTTACATAATAATCAGGGATGCCTCTTTGCGGTGGTTGTACCCCCCATTACAAGTTGGGGGCCAAATCTTCCCCATTCTTCCCCATCCCCAAATCAATCTGTCTATGTCTCTGTCTCTCCCTGTCTCTCTGTCTCTCTCTCTCTGTCTCTGTCTCTCTCTCTCTGTCGCCACCTGCTGGCTGTTGCGTTGGGTGCGGTGTCATGGTGGCTTCCCGCTTCGTGTTGTGAGTGCTCTGTCTCGGTTGTTTGTCCTACCCCTCCTCCCCCCCCCCCCGCCGCCCCCACCATTTCGCTCCTTCGTGTCCTTGTTTCTATTTGTAAAGCTTCCCTGTGTTTCCCCTTCTATGTTGAGACGAGAGAGAGAGAGAGAGAGAGAGAGAGAGAGAGAGAGAGAGAGAGAGAGCCTTCGAGCACACTTATCGTGCAGGTTAAGGTAATCGTCGTTTTTGGGCGGTTCCCTGTTCTTTTTTCCCCGACTTATTTTCTTCACTTCAAACTTTTTTTTCTCGCTTATATTTCCTTAGTTTTTTTTTTTTAACGCTCCCTTTTCCTAAGCTGAGAAAGTCGGAGTGCATTACTAGCTTCCTCTTCCCGAGCTGGGAGGACGAGGTCGAGCCTCGTGTGTTCAAACATGGCGGCTGCTCACTCGCAGCGATATGCAGCGTTCGAGCAATTATCACGCGAGCATGGCATTGCGTGTTCTCCACCGGAGGGTGTTTCAGTTGAAGCTATTGTTCTTGCGATCGGGAACATGATCGGGTTTGGTAAGGTACGTGCCGCATCACGTATGAACAAATGGGTTATCGTGTTTGTGTCCGATGTAGAGCACGTTGCTCTCATCGTACAACAAGGTTTGTCCCTCGACTCCGGACACTTTGTTATGGTTTATCCCTTGTATACCCCTGCTCAGAAAGTGGTTATTTCAAATGTACCACCATTTCTCGATACCGATACCATCCTTGCAGCGCTGCAGCGATATGGGCAATGTATGTCCCCATTAATAATGCTCCCTTTGGGCTGTAAGGATGAACGTGTCAGTCACATGATGAGTTTCCGTAGACAGGTATTTATGGTTCTCAAAAAGGAATATCCCTCCTTGAATGTTGCCTTAAAATTCACTGCAAATGGCCGCGATTACCAAGTATACATCACCACCGACACCCTAACGTGCTTTGGTTGTGGTGCAGTGGGACATATGAAACGGTTTTGCCGCCATCAGAAGGAACAGCCTAACATGGTCGAAACGGGAAACAATGACTCGCAGATTAATGTTAACGTTTCCTGCTCGACAAATGTGCAGGATAAACCAGGTAAACAAGTGGACACGCCCCCTCCCATTGAACCAATGGACAGTGCAAATGAGGGGTTTGTTACCGTTTCCAAAGTAAAAAAAACGTAAATCGGCTGTAAGAAGTGCGTCACCTTCTGGGAAAAGGCAAATCAGTGAAAAGTCCATCACTGGAATTCAATGTGATAACAGGTTTGCCTTATTAGAGGAAAAGGATACCTCCACTAGTACAAACATCAAGGAAAAATTGGATTCTAATTTTCCAATCCCAGTGAGTGTTCCTGATCCCTCAGACAGTGTCATCTCACACGAGGACGTTCATTGTGCAGCTTCCTCTTGTCAATCGTAAGAGGAGGAAAAGCATTTAAAATCTCCCCCTAAAAAAGGAATAAATGAGGAAAATAAGGGCACAGAGAGAATAAAAGAGGATAATTTAAATCCACTGAAGGAGAGTGACATCCATGAACCGAGCAGCGTGGTCATGTCACAAACATGTTTGGAGCCCCCCACCTCGCATCCCGAAGAAGCTTCAAATGTGACTCCGGCACAAAACGTTCCTGAAGAAGTTTCTTTTATTGAAACTGAGCAATCATGTGATGTGCGCCAGGAAGCTGAAACACCAATTGATTCCCCATACGAGGAATCTGATGGTGCGGGTCAAAAGGAGTCCTCTCAGATTCTAAAGGCTGTAAATAGCCCTTCGGATGACGAGCTTCGGGACTTTTTGAGAGATTCCTATCGGAAAAGGAACATTGAACTGAAAGATCATTTCCCCGATCTTCAGGTGTTGATTTTTAAATTGAAGGAAATTGTGCATAACCCTGACACTCCAAATTTCACTGATGCTCAGAAGCACAGGTTAAGAAAAATGATCCATAAAGCTCGGCAGGAGCTTCGTAAATGAGGTCCCTATGGGTTTTTTGATCTATTTAGTTATTTATCTTCTTTCTTTTTCCGAAAGAATGAGTGTTAGTTTTGGCAGTCTAAACATTAACGGTGTTGCTAGTTTAGAACGCAAAGTTCAGGTAAAAGATCTGACCCGGCGTTTGCACAAGGGTGTCTTGTTACTGCAAGAAACGCATGGAGATCTGAATGGCCAAGCCCAGTGGAGAAGGTTAATGAAGGGCCAGTGGTTCTTCAGTGATATAAATTGTCTCACTGCTGGAATTGATCTGACCCAGCGTTTGCACCTGGATGTCTTGTTACTGCAAGAAACGCATGGAGATCTGAATGGCCAAGCCCAGTGGAGAAGGTTAATGAAGGGCCAGTGGTTCTTCAGTCATATCAATTGTCTCACTGCTGGAATTGCTTTCTTTGTCTCCTCCTCATTAACACTATCACAAGTTCAATATAATTAAATAATTCCCAGACATCTGGCTTGTCTTCAATTCACTGCCAATAATCAAATCTTTGTTTTTGTAAACATATATACCCCCTGTAAGAATGCTGAAAGGCACAACTTCTTTCTAAAGCTGGAGGATTTTCTGAGTACAATTGACTTAAATTGCTCTTTTATAATGAGTGGCGACTTCAACTGCACTCTTGACCCTGCTTTAGATAGAAACAGTGCAGAGCCACATCCGAGATCTGCCAAACCCTTGGAGAAAATCATCAAGACGACTGGATTAATAGATGTCTGGCGTATTCAACACCCTATGCAACGGCAGTTTACTTGGTCGAGATGTACGTCTCAGATACACACTCTAGCCAGGTTCGACAGAATTTATGTCAATACTGTAACGCTTGACAAGATATTGAAATCTGATATCGTGCCTTCTCTTTTTTCTGATCATCTGGCTGTAACTTTGTCCTTTAAGCTTGCTCTGCAGCAACATGGCAGTCCATATTGGAAGTTCAATGTCATGTTGCTGGAAAATGCTGCTTTTTGTGAAGCTTTCAAAGTGTTTTGGATTAGCCTCAAAGAAAGAAAGAATAATTTTGATAACCCGATATTATGGTGGGACTACGCAAAGGCACAGATCGCTGTCTTTTGCCAACAGTTTAATTATTTCTTTTCTTTTAGTGTAAAAAGGGAGAGGTTCACACTAGAAAAGGAAATAATGAAGTTGCAAACTGATGTGGCAAATAGCCCCAATAGAACAAATAATAATTTGCTTATGGAAAAGAAGACTCTACTAAACAGCCTAGTCGAATACCAAGCAAAAGGTGCAATGGTCCGTCTACGGATGGATCAGCTATATAATTTAGATGCACTGACCAAATTTTTCTTCCATTTTGATAAAAAGACTACCAATCAAAGGCAAATTGAAACCTTAAAGCTCTCAACTGGTAACACTGTGACGTCACAAGATAATATATAGAGGGAGGTTTATAACTTATTTTCAGGCTTGTTTATCGCAAATGATGTTGACGATGGCTCAATAAGTTATTTCACATCTGACTTACCCATGCTAAGTGCTGCTCAAAGGGATCAGCTTGGCTCCCTACTTTCCTTGGAAGAGCTTACACTTTCCCTTGCTTCTTTACCTACGGGTAAATCTCCTGGATTGGACGGCCTCCCAATAGAGTTTTATAAATCCTTTTGGCCCTTATTAGGCCCAGAACTATTGGAGGTCTTTAATAGTTCATTATGTTGTGGTGACTTGCCGATGAGCTGCCGTAGAGCAGTAATTAGTTTATTACTGAAGAAAGGAGACCCTCAGCTCATTGATAATTGGCGTCCAATCTCTCTTCTAACTTCAGATTATAAAATATTTTCTAAAGTTTTAGCTTGACGCATCGCCCCACTTCTAGAGTCGTTGATTCAAAGTGATCAGTCTTTTTGTATCCCTAACCGACAGATATACGATAACATTTTTTTATTAAGAGATCTTTGGGATGTGTGCAAAATAAAAAATGACAATCTTGGTTTGATTGTGCTTGACCAAGAGAAGGCTTTTGACCATGTAAGTCATGTATATCTTTTCAAGGTCCTAGAGTATTTTGGACTTGGTCCTGTTTTTCTCTCCATGGTAAAACTGCTTGAAAATGGCATTTCCTCAATACTCAGAGTAAACTCTGAACTGACTTCACCTGTAAAGGTTGGAAGGGGTATCCATCAGGGATGTCCTTTATCTGGTATTCTGTACTCTTTAACCATTGAGCCTCTTTTAATCAAAGTCCGCAGCATCTTAACCGGATGCAGAAATAGGCTCACAAGACCTGTGAAAGTCTCTGCGTATGCTGACGATATTTGTGTCATCGTACATAATAGCGATGAGATCAAGAAACTGGTGGACTGCTTGGACTATTATGGTTTAGCTTCTTCAACTTTGGTAAACTGGAACAAGTGCCAGGCGATGTGGATTTGCCCATGCCAGCTGCCTATGCCTGTCCTTCCGAAACACCTCACCTGGTCCCTCAACGGAATGACGTACCATGGTGTTTTCATCGGTGATGCAGCAACACAAGCGAAAAATTGGGAGGGTCTCGCTGACTCTCTCGAACAAAAGCTGCGGAAATGGAACTGGCTTTGCTTGACCCTGGCTTTGCTTTCATACCGGGGACGAGTCCTGGTCATCAACAATCTAGCAGCATCCATATTGTGGCACAGAATCAGTCATTCCACCTCCTGAACACTTTCTGCTGAATATACAGAAGACAATAATAAACTTCTTCTGGAGTGGAAAACATTGGCTTCGTCCAGAGAATCTGAATCTTCTCTTAGAGGAAGGTGGGCATGGTCTTGTGGACATCGTATGCAGGGAAATGGCCTTTGGCATCGCCTCAATCTGGCGGCTTCTCTATGGTCCATCAGACCTAGCCTGGAGGTCCACTGCTCTCTTCCTCCTCCTCCGTCAAGCCAGCATGCTGGACTATTCATCTGGTCTATCTAATGAACATGAAATGTATTGATTTGTCCTTGCTTCCACCATTTTACAATATAATTTTAAATGCTTGGCGTGTTTTCATGGTCGACCGTGATTATGTTTCCTACACCAAAGAGATGTTTTTCAGTGAGCCTTTTTTCTACAACTCTCCTTACAAAAGAATAAGAACGGAACGCTCCTTTGTTGATTATTTTGTTCAGAATGGTGTCCATAGCGTTGCTGATCTAATGATTGACAACAAGAGATGGTTAAGTGCTGCAGCACTTGCAAATAAAGTTGGCATGCAGTCTAACCGCATAATATCTGCTGTGCTATGTGAAATACTTAACGTATACCGCAAAGTTAAGGTGCACTGGGAGTAATCTTCTCGCACTGGTGATGGCCTAATTGTTTGTGAACCAAGCCTCTGTTTCCCAAATTTAGAACTCACCCCCACTGTAATGAATTCTGGTACAATAATAAAATATTTACCAAAAATACGTTTTGGATCTGCAGGTCTGGAAAATTGTGTTATATACCAGGCCTGCGTCAAAGCAATCCGGCCCGCCTTCGGAACTTGGCAGTTGAGGAAGTGGCACAATTGCTTGCCTACAGAATACCCCTTCCAACCAGGAGGCAGGGTTTTTGATGCCAGCGCGTGTCTGTGCAGGACGCAGTGCGTGACGATGATGTGTGGTGCATCGGCCTTCACCAGCGCTCCAAAACCGGAGTTGCATCCCAGCATGGCTGGAGCTCCGTCCGAGCAAACTGCAGACACCATGTTCCACGGGAGGCCATTGCTTCTGAAGAAGTCGTCCACAAGCTTCTTCATGTCAGCTGCCTTCATCGTTGTTATGAGAGGCTTGCAGAACAGAAAGTCTTCCTTGATCTCGTCTCCTTTGACATAACGCACAAATAAGATGAGCTGGCTCAAATTCGAAACGTCGGTGGTCTCGTCGAGTTGAAGGCTGAATTTCGTCAGGCTCGCGACTAAATCTGCAAATACCTGGGCGAGGATGGCGTCGCTCATGTCGTCGATTCTGCATCTGATGGTGTCATTTGAGAGTGGAACGAGAGACAACTTGTTTTCAGCAGCTTTTCCCAGCATGATGTTGGCCATCTTCAATGCGGCCGGTTTGATGAGTGTCTCGCCAATGGTGTGCGGTTTGCCCTGCTTTGCGATCAGGTACGCAACTTCATACGACGTGGTGAGGATCGGTTTGTCAATTGGAACGAAGCCGAGAGTGGGCAAGGTAGCACTTGCTTTGAATCGGACTCTCTTCAATTTGAATTCATCCAGCATTGCGTCTTTGTACAGCCCCTCGCCGTGCAGTTTTTTGAAGTGTTCCCGTAGTTTTGCTGGTGCGAGGCTGGAGTTGCTCAACTTGACATTGCAAAGCATGCATTGAGGACGCTGACTTCCGTCCCGTTCCGTCAAACACGTGAACCTATACCGCACGTAATCCTCCGACCACTTCCTTTTTTTGCTCGACATACTGCAAAAAAAAAAAAAAAATTAACAAGCTGATCTTAATTGAGTTCGGGCAAATAATTATATGACAAAAATTAAAAAAGGAACATGCTTAAATAGAATCAGGACCCCTCTGAAAACTGAGAAATTTTAACGAAGAAAACATAACTTATAGTTACGATGACAGGATTTATTATCTACTCAACTCTATGTCACCTCAAATCCCATTATAATATTACATAGAAAACTGCGAATTGTTCGTTTTGAATTGCGACCAAAGGAGTTATATCACCTCCACCTAATTTTCTGAGTAATTCAATCATATTTTATAATCACCATCCACTTTTGACTTTAATATAACTCTGAACCCGCCCTGCATATTCACAAACATTTCCAACTTACTTTTCAATTAATCAGTAACTCCAAAGTAAGGCACGACCAATGACGCACGGCACACGGCAAGCTAATCGAGGCTATTCACTGGAATTTCCGAACACCTGCAACGTCCAAAATCCAGTAAGTAAGTAAGCAAGTAAGCACCATCAACAGAATAATTAGCAAGTTGCTCATTGATTCAACTTACTACAGTCAGTGTGAAACAACTTATCTTTAACACAGACCAGAGAAACCATGAATGGGATCGGTATACAATTACAAATAACATTTCCATTCGTTCGTAACACACATAGCAAAATAATAATAATGTTATGTCTGGGGGATAAAGGAATATCTAGAGCCAGGTAGATCTGTATAGGTAGGTATTCAACTATCGCGATAGGGAATCTACCCTGTAATAAGTTCTATGTTAGCCCGGGTTGTCGGTATAAGCTGTATTGATGTCCCCGCTACGAGGGAGCAGGGCGTGCTAAATAGTGCAGGGATTATGGATAAGATTCCTTTGTTCGTCGTCCCCTCTGTTGTCAATCCTGTGTCCCTTATGGCAACGCACTCCTATAAACACTTAGCTAGGTCCTTAGTGCACACATTAATTAGTTCCCTTCCCTTACAAAGACTGTGGAAGACAAACAGGCAGAAAGCCAGGACGGGGCGCCGCCGATGGGGCCGCAGCCAGCCACACCACCGGCTGGCCTAGCAACCAGCCTCGTGGCAAGGCTGGGAGCCATGCCCAGGAGGACTGTTGACTGGGCACGGGGAAAGGCGAGAAACACCACAGGCAGGAGGCACCCGGCCAATGAGATGCAGCCAGCAAAAGAGAACATTGGAGGAGAGTCGACGAAGGTCATAAAAGGGCGCGCTGCACGACATTTTCGCTCTTGGCTCTGGGTTTTCATAGCATGCAGTCGCATTTGCTCTCCTTTGGCCCTCTCTCCCTTTTGGCCTGTTCTTCTTCGTTGGTCTCTTGACACTGCACGACGTCTTTTCGTCTCTGCGCTTCTCTTCTTCGTGGTGACGGTTCGCTCTTGGTGTGGAGTGGTGCTTGGAGCGGTGCTCGGCCCTTCGCGGTGCTGTTGGTGCAGGGAGCGAGTGTTGGTGCTGAGCGGGCGGGACCTCGTGGTGTGCAGCGGAGCGAGTCGCATCAGGGCCTGGCGAAGCGTGCTAGCGGACGAAGGGTTTCTTCGCGCCGGAGCTTGGAGCCGCGTGTGGGCAAGACGACGAACAGATAAGGCCGCACCCCACATTCCCCGAACATAACGAACGTTTCTTTTCGTAATTCATTCCCTCGTCTTGTATTTGAAGTCTGTGTGGGGACGTCCTGATTAGGACATTTATTACCGGTGCATGCTTTTCCTGTCCCGCTATCCTTGTGAATAAACCCTTGTATTATTTTTCTGTATATATCTGAATGCAGGTTCCGTGTGGTTTATTTAACAGGTAAGACTGCAGGGATTAACAGGTAAGACAGATAACGCCACCCCTCCATCCCGCTCAATTTTGTGTAGCTTTCCGCCATTGAGTTTTCACCTCGAGAGCTAAGGCCTTCGCAATCGGCTTCCATGACCATCTGATTTTAATCAAAGGTGGCCAAACGACAATAATCTATCTATAATTCCAGTAATCTCTGTGTGTGTGTGTGTGTGTGTGTGTGTGTGTGTGTGTGTGTGTGTGTCTGTGTGTGTGTTTGTTTGTTTGTCTGTGACCACTGTTTCTCGACAACCACGGGTCCGATATACTTGCAACTTGCCAGGTATATTGCTGGGGACCCGAGGATGTGCCTTTTCAAGGTTTGAAATTAATCGGACAAGTAGTTACCGAGCTATGTCCAAAAAACGATTCAACCAATCAGAGAGCAGCGAGCTATCACGTGTGCCGAACGTGGCGAACAGACTCTGCCTCGGACGGCACATTTGAGAGCGTATTCATTTATTTCACAACTATGTTGCCGCTATGTTGGCGTTCAACTATGTTTTAAAACTAATTAAAACTAATTTGCGATTCTTTCGCTTTCCTGCGCGTTTGTGCACGCGATGGCGATTTCTTTACCAAACTCCGCAAGCCGTTCGCTTTGGACCAAACCATTTCATGTAAATAGAGGGGGAGGGGGGATTGTCACCGTACTCGCAAGCCGTTCGCTTTGGACCAAACCATTTCATGTAAATAGAGGGGGGGGGGGATATAATTTTAGATATAGATATAGTACGGGCATGCCCTAGTATTAATAATAAGCGTAATTACACATAGGTTCAAAATTGATACAAAACTAAAAACAAAAAATCAAACAAATTGCAATGCATTTCGGAGGACCTCCGCCGAACCCCTGAGACTGGCTCACTGAACCCCTGGGGTTCGGTCGAACCCAGGTTAAGAACCACAGGGATAGAAGATTTCTCTGAATACACATATTATCCTCTGATCTGCTTCTCCCTACCTTATTTTGATCTTGGGACAGAAACGATACATGTAGATGTGACCATATTGCTGTAGTTCAGATAAGAACTCGGGAGCCAGTGTTTTGTGGAACTTGGGTGTGAAGTAACGTAGTGCATTTCTCAGTGCCACCTAAAAAAAAGCAGGAGTTACACATGAGACTTCTTAAGAATATACAGCGCCGCTCCTGGTGGGAACGGGTATTACACGCCATAATAAAATACCTGGTGGAATTAACCCTTCTGGAATTCTGGGGGTATTAACCCATCCATAAGGATGGTTTATTCACTTGTGACTTTAAATGAAGACTTGTGCTTGAATTTCTTAAGTTATTTCAGAAGTTACTTTAAAATATTACAGTACAAATATTGGATGTGACTTGTTGTATTAGGTGCTCTAATAATCATGCATCTTTGCTATGGATAAATTAATTGTCATTATCATATAATATTGAAATTATTATAAAATAGAGAATGCCATTACATGGACAATCATGATAATCATTCCTGAAAGACAGACAGCACCTCATCTCTGATAGATTTGCAGAGTAACCGCAAATTCTAGTTTGAGCTGAAATATAATTTAGAAACGAGTTTAACAGCTGGAAGGTTAATTTCTTTCATGTGAGTCTGCAATGAGATAATGATTGAATTTGCATGAAATGTTTTCAGTGTTCCTTCAAGGTTTTATTAAAAATAAATTGATAGCTTATTTGAAGAAACCTCTATCGATGGAATATAGAGAAACACACACTGTTAAACCATACTCTAATCTTACGAGATGGGCAGCCTTACTTTTTTGTCATCTGCGGTGAGCTTTGGTGCCCACACAGGTGCGTGAGGCAACGAGGCATCTCTTCCCCGATTCTCAGGCAGGTGATCCAGAGGTAGACCAGCACAGAGTTCCTTTAGACTTGACATACTAGCATCAGTGAACAGTTGTTGTGGTCAGTAGGGGAGTCCACTGCTTTTGATAAACATTAACCATCATATAGATAAGGCATGCTTAAACAGAATTACATAATACATTATTATTTATTGTATCGTGTAGTATTGATTGTTCTTTCATCCTTTGTGTGCCTTTTGTGTGTGATGGTTTCATACAAGCACAAAATAAGTGAGACAAAACTAAATTCAATGACATATTGGTTACAGGCAAAAAACGGAAATGGAACTAGGTAGAAAATTGGCAAGAATCATACACAACCAATGGACAACAATCATCAACTTGCACCTGAGGCAAGGCCCTGGACGAAGTAAAGGAAGGTCAATATTTAAATAATCACTGGAGTACGATGGATCCTAATTGCAGAAAACAGAGAATAATGGACCACGTTTAGGGAAGGGACTTATCCTGCAGTGGACTGAAATAGATTAGACAAGTCAAGTCAAATAAAGGGCATCATCAATAAATTGGATGGTAAAACAAAGGGTTGAGTAGGTCTAAGTAGTTTTTTTGGATTATCTGTTCAAAAGGGTTTATTTGCATATAGAATGAATGAATGAATGACCGTTTTAAGGCCATTTTCCCCACTAGAGCGGGGGGTTAGCCTTGCGGGCCCCATGACAATCATGGTTCCCTGTTTGAGGCAATGTTTTTATGGCCGGATGCCCTTCCTGACGCCAACCCTTAGTCGCCTCTTACGATGCGCAGGTATACGGTGTACCTATTCTAAACCGGGGTACACACCGGGTACAATCAAATCACTTGCAGAATTAAAGTAGTTTTGAGATCCCAATCAATTATATTTCAAAACTCGATGGTATTCATAGAATACTTACCCTGCGCAGTCAACTTGATGCGAGCCAACTCTTCTGTTTTTGAACGGTTTTTTTTCCTTTCATCCAATATGGCTGCCAGACCACGTGACCGATGACATCATACATTTATAATCTCTAATATAATTGTTGTGTAGATCACACTCAATACATTTCAAACTGATCCGTCTTAGCGTTGTCCCTGTCAAATTATGGCGTCATAAACTCGTCATGACGTCATCGTCAATAACACCTATTCCCCATGCGGAGTTCTTTACACTTGCATGATTTACCATCCTTTTCACATCATTTTCTCTCAGTTACCAGATATTCCTTCTGGCATGGTTCATGCGGTTCCCCTGTATGTTTCCTGCCTTTCCCAAGGTGTCACAGAATCCTTCAGTTCAAACAGGTGCAATGCATTCTCTCTACTGAGCATAATAAAAAAGCCAAATAATCTGGAATTTTCCAGAAGGAATAGTCAGGAAGAGATTAAAATTGGTGTTGTATAACTTTGATCATAAAAGCTAGCTGGAAGGCATATAAGCTGGAGCAGAATGGAAGGGAACAAAATGGAAAGGGGACAACATCAACAGCAGGGTACAAGTGAGAATGAGAATGAGATCAAGGGGGTGGGAGAGAAGGATACATGGGAGTGAATAAGCCGAATGAAATACAGCAAGAAGAGGAAGGGGAAAGTGGGGATGAAACAGAAAAGGAACAAACCAACAGACAACTAACAAATTAAAAGAGGTGAGGAAAGGGGGGCGGGGGGGGGATTACAATAACCTAGCGAATGGACGTGCTTGGGAATGGGGTAATTTGGGGTGGAAGGGATCATGAGTATGAATGGGGGATGACCTGAGGTAGTGGTGAACAGCTATGTTGTAGCCCTGTAGGGAACAATGGGACCTAAGAGGCTGGGGAAGTTGGATATACAGGTGAGAGAAAAGAGGAACAAATGAGTGGAGGTGAACAGTGAGCCTGGATGTTGTGAGTTTTACAAGAAGAGGGTTACTGACAGACTGTGTGAACCCAACAGAAACCTGGGAGGAACAGAGCCAATGGAGGCAGAGGGTGCAAGACCAAAAAGGAGGCTGTAGAATAGCGAGAGACACCAATTTGTCTGCGATGCGAAAGTAACAGGCCAAGACACCCAGCTTCATCATGGGAGATTCCAATGATTTTTAGGGCCTTGCTTTCCACGGCATCAAGAAGGACAAGGTGGGAGGCAGGGAAACCAGCCCAAAGAGGGAGCAGTACTCCATCAAGCTGCAAATGAAGGACTGTATGTTGTCAAAAGCTCACATTGGCCAAGGAAAGACCTTTCACGGCAAAGGACCGAACATTCTGATACACCATACATTCATAGACATTATACATCTGATACACCATACATCGTGTACGGTTTGTGAAGCATGTACGGTTCGATCCAGAGAAACGGGTGATGCTTATCGTCGTAACCGTCGACATTTACGTAAGAGCACCAGTGACCAGTGTAGCCAATGAGGGTGCTGCCCTCTATCGGTCTTTCGTTGATACTGATAACGTTACTAGTGATGTCCATGATGGCTCAAGCTGTTTGTCGGACTTGAAGACTCCAGCTCGTGATACTGCACCTTCTGTAGATCTGGATGAGCCTGGCAGAGTTCCACTAGTTCACATTAGATCCAGATACTCCTTCAGCTCAGTAAGAACATCACCGGAGTCCACCTCAGTTCCAACGGAATCGAGTCTGATGATCACACCCAGAACTTCAGCTGTATCTCCGGATATTATGTTTTCCTGTGGGAGAGCAACCACTTCAAACGTCGTGGTGACTGTCTTGTCACGGTACTGAACAGGAAGATCCACGGTTGCGACGGGTTTTATCCTGTGATTAGAGTAGGTACATAATACCTTGGCTGATTGACGGAGTTCACCAGTGTGAGCGAGACACCGATAAATCAGATAGTGTCCTTGTGTTGCAGCGAGCTTCGGTATCAATTCTGAAGGTCGCCTGCCTTCTTGATACCAAGAGAGATTGCCTCCATTTATCACCAGATGATGCTGCCATTATATGCAGTGCACAGATCCGCAGAATGTTCCCATGAGTTTCATCCATATACTCGGTTGTATCAGCATAAGCACCGTCCAACTGAGTTTCAACCGAATGTATGCTAGGACGTCAATGGCAAGCTGCAAGCCAATGATTCAGTTTCTTGCAGTAAGAGCACGTGGATATCTGGGACTAGACGTTCTAAGAATGATTCCGTGATCTTTGCAGAATTTTCTCACAAGTTGCGAGTTGTACATGGTCCCATTATCACTCCGTAGAGTCTCCGGTAGACCATGTCGACTGAACTGTGCTTTCAGTCTCTCAAGAGTTGTACTACAGCATAAATCCTTCACTTCATCCACCTCAATGAATCTGGAGTAATAGTCAACCGTTATCAGGTATGTCTTTGCGTCAAACTGGAACAGATCTGTCCCAATTTCACTCCAAGGTAGATATGGTGTAGGAGTCGGTTTCAGGGGCTCAGCAGGCAGGCGATTTTGATAGTCTGCACACTTGGAACAGTTCTGAACAGTTTGCTCTATGTCCGCATTCATGGAGGGCCAGTATAGAACCTCCGTAGCTCGTTGCTTACACTTGACTATTCCGAGATGTGATTTGTGAATCAGGCTCAACATGCAGGGTCTCAGAGTAGGTGGGACGACAATTCGCATGCTTTTGTATAGGATGCCATCCGTAACTGAAAGTTCACTCCGGGAATCCCAGTATGGTTGAAGACAGGGTGATACATCTTGCCTGGTGTCTGGCCATCCATCAAGAATCATGCACTGTAACTGAGTGAGTTCTGACTGAGTAGCTTTTTGAAGATCCGCATACCTCTCGTCAGAGATAGATAGAAAGTCCAACATTGAAATATGCACCAAGTTGTCCAGTTCCAAACGGGTATCTGGCAGATAGGCTCGAGAAAGGGTGTCTGGAAGCTGCATATCCTCCCCTCTTCTGTACCGAATGTTGAGATCATACCATTGCAATCGTAGTTGCATGCTTTGTAGTCTCATCGGAGTGGACAGCAATGGCTTCCTGACGATCATTTCCAGAGGCTTATGGTCATTGTGGAAGGTGACTGTTTTCCCAAATATATAACAGTGAAACTTCTTGCAGGCATGGACTATGGATAGCATCTCCTTCTCTATTTGTGCGTACCGTGTCTCCTTCTCTGTGAGAGTCCTGGAACTGTATGCAATGGGTCGGTTGTCCTGGATGAGCACTGCACCAAGTCCACTTCGGCTAGCATCACAGTGGATCTCGACTGGTTTGTTGACGTCGTAGTATGCAAGAACAGGCGGATGACAGCAAAGTTCCTTCAGTCTCTCAAATGCTCTCGCTTGAGCTGGTTGCCATTGATATTCAACGTCCGATTTCAACAGCTCTCGGAGTGGAGATAACTCGTCACTCAAACGAGGGATGAACTTTGACAGATACGTGATAAATCCGACGAACCATCTCACAGCTTTTTTATCAGTCGGAATTGGCATACTATACACGTGTACGGTTCGTGTACACGCTTCGGGAGTAGAACATGCTTTGCATCGGCAACCAGCTTCCCTCTTGCCACATATTAAAACCCGACTGGAGGCGATGGAGTCCGTGGAATATCCTTCCCATTGCTCCAGGTCTTCTGGTGCCTATGGCTTACGACCGTGATGCTGTGAAAAGACACTATGACATAGAAAAAGCGAAGCAGAAGTTCTACCATGATCGTCACATGCTCAAAGATCTTCCACCATTACATCCGAATGATGAAATTAGAATGGAGCCTCCTACGGGTTCCAAACGGTGGATACAGGTGTGATTGTGAAGCAGCATTCCCAGCCACGTTCGTACATTGTTCGATCCAGAGAAACGGGTGATGCTTATCGCCGTAACCGTCGACATTTACGTAAGAGCACCAGTGTAGCCAATGAGGGTGCTGCCCTCGATTGGTCTTTCGTTGATACTGATAACGCTACCAGTGAGGTCCATGATGGCTCAAGCTGTTCGTCCGACTTGAAGCCTCCAGCTTGTGATACTGCACCTTCTGTAGATCTGGATGAGCCTGGCAGAGCAGTCACCCAGCCAGTGTCTACACACAGTTACCCCGTGCGTAACTTGGACATGAAGAGGTCGTATCAGTCGTCAACCAGACAGACTCGACTTGTAGTGAACTGTAAATATTGTCCTTACAAATATTGGATGTTTGATAACACTGAGTTGGGATTTGATTTGTTGCAATGTAATGTGCATTTACGAGTTTGATCTGTTGTTTATGGTTTTTGGACTAAGTTGCACTTTGCAAGCGATCTCTGCTTCTACTTTTCTTACTGCATTGGTTTGCATCTGTACTATTTGCTCGTGTAACAATAACTTGGTCACTGCACTTTTCCATCTTGAGGGGAAAGATGTAATGTATGTTTGAAGTGCCTGCAATTGAGAAGCAACTACATGGTTGTTGTTGTTGGTTGTTGTCGTTGGTTGTTGTTGTTGTTTGTGCCGAGGGACCCAGAAAAATAAACAAACTTCCGGGCGCGGACTAGATGGCCTAACATTGGAGTCCTGCTTATGTTACACTGGAGAAACCGCGAGTGAGAGTTCCCTGTTCCCTATTCCCTAATAATTTCAGTTGGCCAAATTCATGTCACGTTTACAAACCAGAAACAAGCCTCTTGTTTTACATTTACTAGGGCATTGCCCGTACTATATCTATATCTAAAATTATATCCCCCCCCCTCTATTTACATGAAATGGTTTGGTCCAAAGCGAACGGCTTCCGTAAAATTATATCCCCCCCCTCTATTTACATGAAATGGTTTGGTCCAAAGCGAACGGCTTCCGGAGTTTGGTAAAGAAATCGCCATCGCGTGCACAAACGCGCAGGAAAGCGAATGAATCGCAAATTCGTTTTTATTAGTTTTAAAACATAGTTTAACGCCAACATAGTTTGCAAACGTGAAATAAATGAATACGCTCTCAAATGTGCCATCCGAGGCAGAGTGTGTCCGCCACGTTCGGCACACGCGATAGTTCGCTGCTCTCTGATTGGTTGAATCGTTTTTTGGACATAGCTCGGTAAGTAATTGTCCGATTAATATGAAACCTTGAAAAGGCACATCCTCGGGTCCCCAGCAATATACCTGGCAAGTTAAAAGTATATCGGACCCGTGGTTGTCGAGAAACAGCGGTCACAGACAAACAGACGTACAGACGTACAGACGTACAGACGTACAAACGTACAAACGTACAGAGATTAATGGAATTATAGATAGATTTTGCCCTCATGATTCTTAAATTGTTATGATGGGGATAGGCTAAATGATAGGTCAAAACATTTATTTATTACCTCCGCCACCAAAGGTGGATGGAGGTTATGTTTTCACCCCTTTCTGTTTGTCCGTTTGTTTGTTTGTTTGTTTGTTTTTTTGTAAAAAAAAAAAAATCTCAAAAAGTTGTGGATGGATTCGGACGAAATTTGGCAGAGATATAGCGTATGTCACAAGGACGAAGTTATTAGATTTTGGTGAAGATCCGGATTCGGATCCGGCTAATATGATTTTTATTAAATTGATTCTTCACCATTGGGAGATAGGGCCAAAAACGATACATAGCAGGATATCTCAAAAAGCTATGCATGGATTTGGAATAAACTTGTTGGACGGGTTGTGTGTGTGACAAGGAAGAATCGATTCGATGTTGGTGAAGATCTGAATATGGATTCGGATATGAGAATTATTTAATTTTTTAAGTGATTCTTCACCATTGAGTGATATGGCCAACCAGGTGGAGGTATGCTCTCCACTGAGTGCCGTTCTAGTTTTGTTGTGTTATACAGGGTGCCCATGTAAAATAGTGGTGCAAAAAGGAATGTACATCATTTTCTTTTCCCACCACACTTTTATAGGCTCTTCCTTTTATTGTTCTGATAGCAAGAGTTAATCCATCCATTGGCCCTCGACATTCGACATTCCGCTTCATGAAATTTTAACTGAGAGAAATGCGTCCTGTCAGCGGAACGGATTAAAAGTCAACAATCACCGCCGATTGGGAAATGAGACCAAAAAGATTAAATCCACTTTCTTGGCAGCAAACTCAGGTTGCCACATGTGCCTGACATCCCGACGTTCCAAAATGGGTTTCAGGATATGCCGATTCAACATGGAGCTCTCAAATTTAAAATTTATATTCTTCATTTATACCGCCCTTGTATTTCACCTATCATTTGGATTCCATGCTTTATGTACCTCTTGCTTATCGCTACAATTGTTTGCTTCTCAAGTGAAACAGATGTGGTTGGAATTTGTGGAGTTCCTGAAAAGTATGTACGATTATTACAGGACATGTATAAGGACTGCCAGACAAGAGGAAGAAGCAGTGAAGGAGAGAGTGAGAGTTTTGAAGTTAAAGTTGGATTACCCCAAGGATTGGTACTGAGCTCCTTCCTCTTCTTGATTGTCTCGGATGTTCTAACTGAGCAAGTGAGACAGGAAGTGCCATGGTCAATGGTGTTTGCAGATGGCATTGAGCTGTGTGGCGGAGATGATGATAATATGACTGAGTGTCTGGAGAAATGGAGAAAAGTGCTGGAAGATTAGAGGTATGAAGATGAGTAGACCAAATACTCAATATATTGATTGTCAGTTTGAGCCAGGGGAAGAGGATTGGGCTGGAAGTGTAAAGATGGAAATTAGGATTAGTTCACGTTGGAGTAATTGGAGGAAGAGCAGTGGAGTGTGTGATATAAAAGTACCGCTGAAACTGAAAAGAAGGATTTACAAGACAGTTGTGAGACCAGCTTTGTTATACAATGTGGAAACTTGGGAAATATCAAAGAAAGAGGAACAGACAGTGGATTTAAATGAGTTGCAGATGCTGCCATGGACGTGTGGAGTGACAAGAAAGGACAACATTAGGAACCGGTATGTCAAGGGGTCAGTGAGGATTGAGGAAGTATCGAAGAAAGTAGCCGAGAAGACATTGAATTGGTTTGGTCATGTGATGAGGAGAGAGAAAGAGTATGTGGTGAAGCAAATAATGGAGATGGGACTGCCAGGAAGAAGGAGAAGAGGAAGGCCGCCAAAAACCAGTTGGAAGGATGCGGTACATGACGATCTTGAGAAGTTGTGGTATTGGAAGAAGAATGGCCGATTGACAGATGGAGAAAGATGATCAACCATCTAGTCAGGTTCACTATGTCAATAAATTATATTTCGTTCAAAATCATGGTAGATTAGCAAACCTATACATTTTTGGAAAGGTTATAGCATAAGGAAACTAAAAATCAATGTTTACATTTGGAGAGATACCTGTATGACGGCCATTTTGGATTTTCAAAATGGCCACTGTAAAATACATATTTTGTTCTATTTCTGCCTCTAATTACCCTAAAAACTTTTTAAAATATACTAAACCTATATTTTCAGGGACAAGGAATCCAATGAAAGTATCAAATTAGTGCTCTGGGGAATGGTAAGACACGAATCAAAGGTTTTGAATTGCAAAATACTGTCTTTATATTCGCGATAAGTTGCATAATCAAATACATGTTATCATTTTGTACAGGCAGTTAATAACATCAAAATGTGTCACAATAATTCATATCACCAAACATACACAGGCAGTCAGCAAAATCATATATACACATGCAGTCAGTATAACTTCACATCTACACAGGCAGTCAATGACGAAATATACACGGGCAGTCAATGGCATCAAACATACACGATTACAGAATATGCCATTTAGAGTTCGTCATCACTGTCCTGTGTGTCGTATCCGACAATATAGTCCGCATCGTTTTCACAGTCCGTTCCACACAAGCAAAGGTCGGTCAAATTGATTGGCAAATCGAATTGGTCGAATGGTCGATCGAATCGAATTCGCTGAATCGAATCGAATCGAATCGATCGAATGGTCGAATGGTCGATCGAAGCGATTGGTCGAATGGAATTGGTCGAATTGGTCGAATTGGTCGAATCGAATTGATCGGAATTGGCAAATGTAAACATTGATTTTCAGATTTTCCATGTAATAACGTTTCCAAAAATGTATAGGTTTGCTAATCTACCATGATTTTGAACGAAAAAACATAGTGAACCTGACTAATCATTGTGATGAGACCCATGCAAAAATTGGAGAAGCCGAAAGAAAAAGAAGAGAATAACACTCTTCTCTTTTTCTATTATTATGATTCCCTGCTTATATACACATAGTAGATTAATGAACAGGATAAAAAAAATTAAAGTGATATATGTGGGAAAATTACATGCCCAGACCAAGAATCGAACCCATGTCCTTATACCAGTGCTCTGCCATCTGAGCGATCGGCCTGAATCCAGATCACAATCATATGTGTGGGAAAATTACATGCTCATTCAGGGTCGCCCACTTGCATGCTCGAACACTTCAAATTGACCTCAGGTGCATCCAATTTCCTTTGATCATCCTTGAGATGTCTCTACAACTTGATTGGGCAATTGTCCAAACTGAGAAGCCTGCAGACAATTAAATTGACTGATATGATTGAGAAAGATACACACATTTCTATATAAGGTCCCACATGTGACAGTGCATATCAGAGCAGAAACTGTACCGTGAAGTCCAAGGAACTGTCCGTAGAACTCTGGGATGGAAATGTGAGGAGGCATAGAACTAGGGAAGAGTATAAAACAATTTCTAGAGTGTTGAAGGTTAACAAGAGCACACTAAACTTCATCATTAGTAAATGGAAGGAATATGGAACTACACAGACTTACTAGAGCTGGCCATCCGAACAAACTGAGCAACTGGGAAAGAAGGACCAGGGTCAGGGAGGTGACCAATAACCCAAAGACCACTCTGACAGAACTAGAGTTCCCTCGCTGAGATGGGAGAACCTGCAGAAAGGACAACAGTTTCTGCAGCACTTCACAAATTTAGGTTTTATGGGAGAGTTGCCAGACGGAAGCCACTCCTGAGAAAAAGGCACATGACAGTATGCCTGGAGTTTGCAAAACGGCACACGAAAGACTCAGAGCATGAGGCAAAAGATTCTGTGGTCTGATGATACGAAAACTGAACTCTTTAGCCTGAATGCAAAGTACGACATCTGGCGGAAACCGAGCACAACTCATCACCCATCTAACACCAGCCTTCCCGTGAAGCAATGTGGTGGCAGCATCATGCTATGGGGATACATTTCAGGGGCAGGGCCTGGGGGACTTGCAAGGATAGAAGGACAATGAATGGAGCCAAATACAGGCAAATCCTTGAGGAGAACCTGCTTCATAGTTCAAAAGACCTTTGACTGCGGTGAAGATTTACCTTTCAACAGGACAATGACCCCAAGCATACAGCCAAAGCAACACCGGAATGGCTTCAGAACAAGAATGTGAAAGTCCTTGGGTGGTCCAGCTAAAGTCCAGACTTGAATCCCATTGAGAATCTGTGGAAAGACTTGAGATGGCTGTTCACCGACACTCCCCATCCCACTTGACAGAGCTTGAGCAAACCTGCTAAGAAGAATGGGAAAATCTCCCAAAATCCCGATTTGCAATGCTGATACAGACATAACCAAGACTCGAAGGTACACACACACACATATATATATATATATATATATATATATATATATATATATATATATATACACATACAGTATATAATATTGTTACGGAAACGGAGTACGGAGCTCCACTTAGTGGGGGGGGGGGGGGGGGGGTTAATCCCCCTTCTATTTGCACTGGCCGTCTCCGATCCTGAAGCTACCCCGCTCCCTTGTGGGGTGGGATTGGCCGAGGCGACCGGTCAAAGGATTCCCGTAACCCCCGCCGATCCCTCCACAAAGCAGGTGGGCAACTCCGTTCGAAACCACGGACAAGATGGTATTTTGCCGAGCGGTTTTAGCAGCCCGCGGTTCGAACCATTAGCAAGGACTAAACCAGATTCTTAAACGTTGGCCGAAATCGCGCCACCGGTACTCAATGGGGGAAATTACAAAGACGAACAGATGTGAAGGAAAGAAGGCAAAGGTAGGAAGAACAGGGATTTATTAACTAATTATGTACAAATCAAAGAAACCAAGGGAGAAGGAAAGAAACGAAAATAATTTACAGAAGAAGGAGACACAGTGCAATTCGAGCTTATCTACAGGCTTAACTTATTCCCAAGACAGAACAAACAAGACAAACTCACGTACACGAATGGGGAATTCTCAGGCAGGAATGGCGGGAAGGATGCGAAGGTGGGACCACAGGGCACAGCAAGCGGGTCCGCTCCGGGCGGGAAGCGAAGAGCCGGCAGTTCCTCGTATTCGGCTTTACACCACACACCGGCAGGGTCACTTGCTGCTCCGTCAGGGCTTCACGTGGCTGGTTGAAACGGGGCTGGTTGAAGTGGCTCTCTGCAGAAATCTCTCTTGTGCAGAACTCAGCTGGGTCACGCATCTGCCGCGAAAAGGCTTGCGCGGGCGCTTATATAACGCGCTTCAAGATCAATGCGCGCCATGCCCGTGATGGTATCTCATCAGCCCTGGTTGGCTGGTGGGGGCTCGCTGGCTTCACCTTTGATGACTAAGTGGTGCCACGCCCGTGATCCGACGGCTCCTCCTCCTTCTTCTCCAGCTTAACCATGTGCGTAATGGAGGTTTTGGGGCGATTCGAGCGAGCCCCAGCCAAAGGGCAGCGAACGCTGCCGGCAATTGCGTTTTGGTGGCAATTGAAAGGGGATTCTACCTTATTTCATTTGGTGCAATGCAGAGTCAACTAATGGGAAACAGAGCCTTATACTGACATAGAATAAAGAGATAACTATTTAGAAGATCCTATGATTTTCTACGTGTATGCGATGGACGAGCTAAAGGGACGACCTTTGACCTTTACAATTAATGGAGGTATTTACAAGGAATTACTATTATTTACAGAGGGTGATATTTACAACAATTATCAACGTGCAGGATTCTCAAATCCGCAACAATATATATATATCTATAAATATATCTGTGCAGTTTCTGTCTTGTTTTGTGCTGTCTTGTCACTGAATTACTCCCTCAAACTTTTGTGAAATCGTACAAACGTCTGGTATGCACCTATCTCTCCAATGTGTATGTCCTAATGGTATTTTGTTTGAAAATACCATTAGTATTTAAATACCATGAACTTAAATCTTCAAATTAAATTGTTTATAAAACGTAATATCACGTATATTACAAATAAATGTGTGCAAAATAATTATTTGTATTATGATTGGTGTAAACCATGACAAAACAGCAACTCAGGTATCGTCATTTTTCTATTTATCGACATATCTGAGCAGTTTCTGTGTTGTCACTGAACTACTCCCTCAATCCTTTGTTTCCGTGGTTTTGAGGTGTTTTTAATTACGTTGTTTTGAGGTGTTTAATTTTGTGGTGGTGAGGTGTTTTTAATTTCGTGGTGGTGAGGTGTTTTTAATTTCATGGTGGTGAGGTGTTTTTATTTCATGGTGGTTCGGTGTTTTTAATTTCATGGTGGTTCGGTGTTTTTAATTTCATGGTGATTCGGTGTTTTTAATTATGTGGTTTTGAGGTTTTTAATTTCGTGGTGGTGAGGTGTTTTTAATTTCGTGGTGGTGAGGTGTTTTTTATTTCATGGTGATTTGGTGTTTTTAATTTTGGGGTGGTGAGGTGTTTTTAATTTTGTGGTGGTGCGGTGTTTTTAATAGCGTGGTGGTGCGGTGTTTTTAATAGCATGGTGGTGAGGTGTTTTGAATTTTGTGGTGGTGAGGTGTTTTGAATTTCATGGTGTTGAGGTATTTTGAATTTTGTGGTGGTGAGGTGTTTTGAATTTCATGGTGTTGAGGTATTTTGAATTTCGTGGTGGTGAGGTGTTTTTAATAACGTGGTGGTGAGGTGTTTTGAATTTCATGGTGGTAAGGTATTTTGAATTATGTGGTTGTGAGGTGTTTTTTATTTCATGGTGGTGAGGTGTTTTTAATTTCGTGGTGGTGAGGTGTTTTTAATTTCATGGTGGTGAGGTGTTTTTAATTTTGTGGTGGTGAGGTGTTTCTAATTTAATAGTGGTGAGGTGTTTTAAATTTCGTGGTGGTGAGGTGTTTAAAATTTAATGGTGGTGAGGTTTTTTAAATTTAATGGTGGTGAAGTGTTTTTAATTTTGTGGTGGTGAGGTTTTTTTCTGTAATGGTGGTGAGGTGTTTTTAATTTCTTGGTGGTGAGGTGTTTTTAATTTCGTGGTGGTGAGGTGTTTTTTTATTTCGTGGTGGTGAGGTGTTTTTAATTTTGTGGTGGTGAGGTGTTTTGAATTATGTTGTGGTGAGGTGTTTTTAATTATGTGGTGGTGAGGTGTTTTTAATTTTGTGGTGGTGAGGTGTTTTTAATTTCGTGGTGGTGAGGTGTTTTAAATTTCGTGGTGGTGAGGTGTTTTTAATTTCGTGGTGGTCGGTGTTTTGAATTATGTTGTGGTGAGATGTTTTTAATTATGTGGTGGTGAGGTGTTTTTAATTATGTGGTGGTGAGGTGTTTTGAATTACATTGTGGTGAGATGTTTTTAATTATGTGGTGGTGAGGTGTTTTTAATTTAGTGGTGGTGAGGTGTTTTTAATTTCGTGGTGGTGAGGTGTTTTTAATTACGTGGTGGTGAGGTGTTTTGAATTACATTGTGGTGAGATGTTTTTAATTATGTGGTGGTGAGGTGTTTTTAATTTTGTGGTGGTGAGGTGTTTTTAATATTGTTGTGGTGAGGTGTTTTTAATTTCGTGGTGGTGAGGTGTTTTTAATTTAATGGTGGTGAGGTGTTTTTATTTCCGTGGTGGTGAAGTGTTTTTAATTTCGTGGTGGTGAGGTGTTTTTAATTTCGTGGTGGTGAGGTGTTTTTAATTTCGTGGTGGTGAGGTGTTTTTAATTTCGTGGTGGTGAGGTGTTTTTAATTTCCTGGTGGTGAGGTGTTTTTAATTTCCTGGTGGTGAGGTGTTTTTAATTTAATGGTGGTGAGGTGTTTTTAATTTCGTGGTGGTGAGGTGTTTTTAATTTCGTGGTGGTGAGGTGTTTTTAATTTCCTGGTGGTGAGGTGTTTTTAATTTAATGGTGGTGAGGTGTTTTGAATTTCGTGGTGGTGAGGTGTTTTTAATTTCGTGGTGGTGAGGTGTTTTAATTTTGTGGTGGTGAGGTGTTTTTAATTTCGTGGTGGTGAGGTGTTTTTAATTTCCTGGTGGTGAGGTGTTTTTAATTTCCTGGTGGTGAGGTGTTTTTAATTTAATGGTGGTGAGGTGTTTTTAATTTTGTGGTGGTGAGGTGTTTTTAATTTCGTGGTGGTGAGGTGTTTTTAATTTCGTGGTGGTGAGGTGTTTTTAATTTCGTGGTGGTGAGGTGTTTTTAATTTCGTGGTGGTGAGGTGTTTTTAATTTTGTGGTGGTGAGGTGTTTTTAATTTCGGGATGGTGAGGTGCTTTTAATTTTGTGGTGGTGAGGTGTTTTTAATTTCGTGGTGGTGAGGGTTTTAATTTCGTGGTTGTGAGGTGTTTTTAATTTCGTGGTGGTGAGGTGTTTTTAATTTAATGGTGGTGAGGTGTTTTTAATTCAATGGTGGTGAGGTGTTTTTAATTTAATGGTGGTGAGGTGCTTTGAATTTCGTGGTGGTGAGGTGTTTTTAATTTAATAGTGGAGGTGTTTTTAATTTAATGGTGGCGAGGTGTTTTAATTTTGTGGTGGTGAGGTGTTTTTAATTTCATGGTGGTGAGGTGTTTTAATTTAATGGTGGTGAGGTGTTTTTAATTTTGTGGTGGTGACGTGTTTTTAATTTCATGGTGGTAGGTGTTTTGAATTATGTTGTGGTGAGATGTTTTTAATTATGTGGTGATGAGGTGTATTGAATTACGTTGTGGTGAGATGTTTTTAATTATGCGGTGGTGAGGTGTTTTTAATTTCATGGTGGTGAGGTGTTTTTAATTTCGTGGTGGTGAGGTGTTTTTAATTTCGTGGTGGTGAGGTGTTTTTAATTACATTGTAGTGAGATGTTTTTAATGATGCGGTGGTGAGGTGTTTTTAATTTCGTGGTGGTGAGGTGTTTTTAATTTTGTGGTGGTGAGGTGTTTTTAATTCCGTGGTGGTGAGGTGTTTTTAATTTTGTGGTGGTGAGTTGTTTTTAATTTAATGGTGGTGAGGTGTTTTTAATTTATTGGTGGTGAGGTGTTTTTATTTTCGTGGTGGTGAGGTGTTTTTAATTACATTGTGGTGAGATGTTTTTAATTATGTGGTGGGGAGGTGTTTTTAATTTAATGGTGGTGAGGTGTTTTTATTTTGTGGTGGTGAGGTGTTTTTATTTTGTGGTGGTGAGGTGTTTTTAATTTCGTGTGATGAGGTTTTTAAAATTTCATGGTGGTGAGGTGTTTTTAATTTAATGGTGGTGAGGTGTTTTAATTTAATGGTGGTTAGGTGTTTTTAATTTAATGGTGGTGAGGTGTTTTTAATTTTGTGGTGGTGAGGTGTTTTTAATTTAATGGTGGTGATGTGTTTTTAATTTTGTGTTGGTGAGGTGTTTTTAATTTCATGGTGGTGAGGTGTTTTTAATTTCATGGTGGTGAGGTGTTTTTAATTTAATGGTGGCGAGGTGTTTTTAATTTCGTGGTGGTGAGGTGTTTTTAATTTCATGGTGGTGAGGTGTTTTAAATTTTGTGGTGGTGAGGTTTTTTAAATTTCTTGGTGGTGAGGTGTTTTTAATTTCGTGGTGGTGAGGTGTTTTTTTATTTTGTGGTGGTGAGGTGTTTTTAATTTCGTGGTGGTGAGGTGTTTTTAATTTCGTGGTGGTGAGGTGTTTTTAATTTCGTGGTGGTCGGTGTTTTGATTTATGTTGTGGTGAGATGTTTTTAATTATGTGGTGGTGAGGTGTTTTTAATTATGTGGTGGTGAGGTGTTTTTAATTTTGTGGTGGTGAGGTGTTTTTAATTTCGTGGTGGTGAGGTGTTTTTAATTTCGTGGTGGTGAGGTGTTTTTAATTTCGTGGTGGTCGGTGTTTTGAATTATGTTGTGGTGAGATGTTTTTAATTATGTGGTGGTGAGGTGTTTTTAATTACATGGTGGTGAGGTGTTTTGAATTACATTTTAATTATGTGGTGGTGAGGTGTTTTTAATTTCGTGGTGGTGAGGTGTTTTTAATTTCGTGGTGGTGAGGTGTTTTTAATTACGTGGTGGTGAGGTGTTTTGAATTACATTGTGGTGAGATGTTTTTAATTATGTGGTGGTGAGGTGTTTTTAATTTTGTGGTGGTGAGGTGTTTTTAATATTGTTGTGAGGTGTTTTTAATTTAATGGTGGTGAGGTGTTTTTAATTTCGTGGTGGTGAGGTGTTTTTATTTCCGTGGTGGTGAGGTGTTTTTAATTTCGTGGTGGTGAGGTGTTTTTAATTTCGTGGTGGTGAGGTGTTTTTAATTTCGTGGTGGTGAGGTGTTTTTAATTTCGTGGTGGTGAGGTGTTTTTAATTTCATGGTGGTGAGGTGCTTTTCATTTAATGGTGGTGAGGTGTTTTGAATTACATTGTGGTGAGATGTTTTTAATTATGTGGTGGGGAGGTGTTTTTAATTTAATGGTGGTGAGGTGTTTTGAATTTCGTGGTGGTGAAGTGTTTAATTTCGTGGTGGTGAGGTGTTTTTAACTTCCTGGTGGTGAGGTGTTATTAATTTAATGGTGGTGAGGTGTTTATAATTTCATGGTGGCAAGGTGTTTTAATTTTGTGGTGGTGAGGTGTTTTTAATTTCATGGTGGTGAGGTGTTTTTCATTTAATGGTGGTGAGGTGTTTTGAATTTTGTGGTGGTGAGGTGTTTTTAATTTCGTGGTGGTGAGGTGTTTTTAATTTCCTGGTGGTGAGGTGTTTTAAATTTAATGGTGGTGAGGTGTTTTTTTATTTCTTGGTGGTGAGGTGTTTTAAATTTTGTGGTGGTGAGGTGTTTTTAATTTAATGGTGGTGAGGTGTTTTGAATTTTGTGGTGGTGTGTTTTGAATTTCGTGGTGGTGAGGTGTTTTTAATTTCATGGTGATGAGGTGTTTTTTTATTTCCTGGTGGTGAGGTGTTTTAAATTTTGTGGTGGTGAGGTGTTTTTAATTTAATGGTGGTGAGGTGTTTTGAATTTTGTGGTGGTGTGTTTTGAATTTCGTGGTGGTGAGGTGTTTTTAATTTCATGGTGATGAGGTGTTTTTAATTTTGTGGTGGTGAGGTTTTTTTTTTTTTTTTTTTTTTTTTTTTTGTATACAAGGTCGAGGCTCGTGAAAGAGCGAACATTAATCACACAGAAAGACAAACCGACACATAAAACATATAACATAGGGAGCGGTAGACAAGATGGGGAGAGAGGGGGAAGGACACAAACACAACATTTGAGAGCAGGGACCGAGAGACATGGAGACATCGAGAGATCTGAGAGAGGGCGAGGGCTTTGGGGGGGGGCGTGGGAAGGGGGCGGTGGGAGAGGTATAAAACATATGGACACTGCCAGGACTTCCAGGAAAGAAGTTGGAATTTCAAACAAGGTGGATCTGGGGTGAATTAGCGGGGGTAGAAAAGATCAAGGTTTTGGATGGGGGAAGATAAGAGATGGTGGTGAACAGCTGTTTTAAAGACCTGGAGGGAGGAGTGGGATTGAAGGGAGTGAGGGAGTTTGTTCCAGAGGCGGGAGAAAAGAGGAATGAAAGAGTGAAGGTGAGCAGAGAGCCGAGATTTCGGCAGTTTAACCATCAGAGGGTTGCTGGCAGATCTTGTGCGACCTGTAGGAATATTTGGGGGACAGAGCACAGAGAGAGCTGGGGGTGCAAGGCCGGAGAGGAGTCGGTAGAAGACAGAAAGACCACCTACCTGCCTGCGGTGAGTGAGTGAAAGGCCCTCAGAGATAGCTTCATCGCGGGAGATTCCAATAATTCTGAAAGCTTTGGTTTCAACAGCGTGAAGCCGAGCTAGGTGTGAGGCAGGAGCACCGGCCCATAGGGGAGAACAGTATTCCATTGAGCTGCGGATGAAAGCCTTGTATGTGGTGAGGAGCTCAGGTGTGCCGAGGAAGGACTTCGCACGACGGAGGATGCCCAGTCGGCGACTGGCTTTGGAGGCCAGCTTGGAAATGTGGTTTTCCCAAGAAAGATCATGGCAGATAGTGAGACCCAAAATCTTGAGCGACAGAACTTCTTGGAGAGGATTGTTGAGAAAGTAGATGGGAGGGTTGTCCAGTCGATCTTTTCGGAGAGACATAGTAAGAGTGTGAGATTTGTCAGGATTGAAAGACATGTTCCAC
Organism: Myxine glutinosa; assembly: GCF_964187855.1. NCBI lineage: Eukaryota > Metazoa > Chordata > Myxini > Myxiniformes > Myxinidae > Myxine > Myxine glutinosa. The sequence goes on along the minus strand of NC_136264.1, from coordinate 84,941,602 downwards.
TTGTTTGACCAGTCTGTGATTTTGTCCAGGTCTTCAGAGAGTGAGGAGGCAGCAGACTGCCGATCTGAGGGAAGAGGAATGGAGCGGCAGAGAGTGGAGTCATCAGCAAAGAGATAGAGAGGATTTTCGAGAGAGTCAGAGAGATCATTGATGAAGACCAGAAAAAGCACGGGGCCCAGAACACTGCCTTGGGGAACTCCAGCCTGAACAGGAAGAGGAGATGAGAGAAACCCATTCAGGGCCACACGTTGACGACGACTAGAGAGGAAGTCCGCCAGCCATGCGTGGAGATTTCCATGGATACCAAAGGAGGAGAGTTTGGTGAGCAGAGCGGGGTGCCAGACCGTGTCGAAGGCACGTGATATGTCGAGGGAGACAGCTCTAATTTCCTGTTTGGCATTGAGGACCTCCATCCATTGTTGAGACAGCAGAAGCAGCATGTCCAGAGTAGAGTGACCTGGTCTGAAACCAAATTGATGATCAGAGATCAAGCCATTGGAGAAGAGGAAAGATTTCATATCCGAAGCAATGATGGATTCCATGACTTTGCTGATAATTGGGAGAAGGCTGATTGGTCTGTAGTTGCTAGGATCTGTTTTTGCACCTTTTTTGTGCAAAGCGGTGTTTTTAAATTTGTTTTTAAAGGTGTTTTTAAATTTGTGGTGGTGAGGTGTTTTTAATTTTGTGGTCGTGAGGTGTTTTTATTTTGTGGTGGTGAGGTGTTTTTAATTTCGTGGTGATGAGGTTTTTAAAATTTCATGGTGGTGAGGTGTTTTTAATTTAATGGTGGTGAGGTGTTTTAATTTAATGGTGGTTAGGTGTTTTTAATTTCATGGTGGTGAGGTGTTTTTAATTTCATGGTGGTGAGGTGTTTTTAATTTCATGGTGGCGAGGTGTTTTTAATTTCGTGGTGGTGAGGTGTTTTTAATTTCATGGTGGTGAGGTGTTTTAAATTTTGTGGTGGTGAGGTTTTAAAATTTTCTTGGTGGTGAGGTGTTTTTAATTTCGTGGTGGTGAGGTGTTTTTTTATTTTGTGCTGGTGAGGTGTTTTTAATTTCGTGGTGGTGAGGTGTTTTTAATTTCGTGGTGGTGAGGTGTTTTTAATTTCGTGGTGGTCGGTGTTTTGATTTATGTTGTGGTGAGATGTTTTTAATTATGTGGTGGTGAGGTGTTTTTAATTATGTGGTGGTGAGGTGTTTTTAATTTTGTGGTGGTGAGGTGTTTTTAATTTCGTGGTGGTGAGGTGTTTTTAATTTCGTGGTGGTGAGGTGTTTTTAATTTCGTGGTGGTCGGTGTTTTGAATTATGTTGTGGTGAGATGTTTTTAATTATGTGGTGGTGAGGTGTTTTTAATTACATGGTGGTGAGGTGTTTTGAATTACATTTTAATTATGTGGTGGTGAGGTGTTTTTAATTTCGTGGTGGTGAGGTGTTTTTAATTTCGTGGTGGTGAGGTGTTTTTAATTACGTGGTGGTGAGGTGTTTTGAATTACATTGTGGTGAGATGTTTTTAATTATGTGGTGGTGAGGTGTTTTTAATTTTGTGGTGGTGAGGAGTTTTTAATATTGTTGTGAGGTGTTTTTAATTTCATGGTGGTGAGGTGTTTTTAATTTAATGGTGGTCAGGTGTTTTTAATTTCGTGGTGGTGAGGTGTTTTTAATTTCGTGGTGGTGACGTGTTTTTAATTTCGTGGTGGTGAGGTGTTTTTAATTTCGTGGTGGTGAGGTGCTTTTAATTTCATGGTGGTGAGGTGTGTTTAATTTCGTGGTGGTAGGTGTTTTGAATTACATTGTGGTGAGATGTTTTTAATTATGTGGTTGGGAGGTGTTTTTAATTTAATGGTGGTGAGGTGTTTTGAATTTTGTGGTGGTGAGGTGTGTTTAATTTCGTGGTGGTGAGGTGTCTTTAACTTCCTGGTGGTGAGGTGTTATTAATTTAATGGTGGTGAGGTGTTTTTAATTTCATGGTGGCGAGGTGTTTTTAATTTCATGGTGGCGAGGTGTTTTTAATTTCCTGAAGGTGGTGTTTTTCATTTCCTGGTGGTGAGGCGTTTTGAATTTCGTGGTGTTGAGGTGTTTTTAATTTCGTGGTGGTGAGGTGTTTTTAATTTCCTGGTGGTGAGGTGTTTTTAATTTAATGGTGGTGAGGTGTTTTTAATTTCGTGGTGGTGAGGTGTTTTTAATTTCGTGGTGGTGAGGTGTTTTTAATTTCGTGGTGGTGAGGTGTTTTTAATTTCGTGGTGGTGAGGTGTTTTTAATTTTGTGGTGGTGAGATGTTTTTAATTTCGTTTTAGTGAGGTTTTTAAAATTTAATGGTGGTGAGGTGTTTTTAATTTCGTGGTGGTTAGTTGTTTTTAATTTCGTGGTGGTAGGTGTTTTGAATTACATTGTGGTGAGATGTTTTTAATTATGTGGTGGGGAGGTGTTTTTAATTTAATGGTGGTAAGGTGTTTTGAATTTCGTGGTGGTGAGGTGTTTTTAATTTCCTGGTGGTGAGGTGTTTTTAATTTAATGGTGGTGAGGTGTTTTCAATTACGTGGTGGTGAGGTGTTTTGAATTTCATGGTGGTGAGGTGTTTTTCATTTAATGGTGGTGAGGTGTTTTTAATTTTGTGGTGGTGAGGTGTTTTTAATTTCGTGGTGGTGAGGTGTTTTTAATTTCCTGGTGGTGAGGTGTTTTTAATTTAATGGTGGTGAGGTGTTTTTAATTTCGTGGTGGTGAGGTGTTTTTTTATTTCCTGGTGGTGAGGTGTTTTGAATTTCATGGTGATGAGGTGTTTTTAATTTCGTGGTGGTGAGGTGTTTTTAAATTTGTGGTGGTGAGGTGTTTTTAAATTTGTGGTGGTGAGGTGTTTTTAATTTTGTGGTGGTGAGGTGTTTTTACTTTGTGGTGGTGAGGTGTTTTATTTTGTGGTGGTGAGGTGTTTTTAATTTCGTGGTGATGAGGTTTTTAAAATTTCATGGCGTTGAGGTGTTTTTAATTTCGTGGTGGTGAGGTGTTTTTAATTTAATGGTGGTGAGGTGTTTTAATTTAATGGTCGTTAGGTGTTTTTAATTTAATGGTGGTGAGGTGTTTTTAATTTTGTGGTGGTGAGGTGTTTTTAATTTAATGGTGGTGATGTGTTTTTAATTTTGTGGTGGTGAGGTGTTTAATTTCATGGTGGTGAGGTGTTTTTAATTTTGTGTTGGTGAGGTGTTTTTAATTACATTGTGGTGAGATGTTTTTAATTATGTGGTGGGGAGGTGTTTTTAATTTAATGGTGGTGAGGTGTTTTGAATTTCGTGGTGGTGAGGAGTCTTTAATTTCATGGTGGTGAGGTGTTTTTAATTTCCTGGTGGTGAGGTGTTTTTAATTTAATTGTGGTGAGGTGTTTTCAATTACGTGGTGGTGAGGTATTTTGAATTTCATGGTGGTGAGGTGTTTTTAATTTCATGGTGGTGAGGTGTTTTTCATTTAATGGTGGTGAGGTGTTTTGAATTTTGTGGTGGTGAGGTGTTTTTAATTATGTGGTGGTGATGTGTTTTTAATTATGTGGTGGTGAGGTGTTTTTAATTTTGTGGTGGTGAGTTGTTTTTAATTTCGTGGTGTTGAGGTGTTTTTCATTTCGTGGTGGTGACGTGTTTTTAATTTTGTGGTGGTGAGGTGTTTTTAATTTCGTGGTGGTGAGTTGTTTTTAATTTGGTGGGGGTGAGGTGTTTTTAATTTCATGGTGGTGAGCTGTTTTTAATTTCATGGTGGTGAGGTGTTTTTAATTTTGTGGTGGTGAGGTGTTTTTAATTTCGTGGTGGAGAGGTGTTTTTAATTTCGTGGTGGTGAGGTGTTTTTAATTTAATGGTGGTGAGGTGTTTTGAATTTTGTGGTGGTGACGTGTTTTTAATTTTGTGGTGGTGAGGTTTTTTTATTTAATGGTGGTGAGGTGTTTTTAATTTAATGGTGGTGAGGTGTTTTTTATTTAATGGTGTTGACGTGTTTTTAATTTCGTGGTGGTGAGGTGTTTTTAATTTTGTGGTGGTGAGGTGTTTTTAATTACGTTGTGGTGAGGTGTTTTTAATTGAATGGTGGTGAGGTGTTTTTAATTTCCAGGTGGTGAGGTGTTTTTAATTGAATGGTGGTGAGGTGTTTTTAATTTGCTGGTGGTGAGGTGTTTTTAATTTAATGGTGGTGAGGTGTTTTTAATTTTGTGGTGGTGAGGTCTTTTTAATTTAATGGTGGTGAGGTTTTTTAATTTAATGGTGGTGAGGTGTTTTTAATTTTCTGGTGGTGAGGTTTTTTAAATTTAATGGTGGTGGGGTGTTTTTAATTTTGTGGTGGTGAGGTGTTTTTAATTTCGTGGTGGTGAGGTGTTTTTAATTTCCTGGTGGTGAGATGTTTTTAATTTAATGGTGGTGAGGTGTTTTAATTTCCTGGTGGTGAGGTGTTTTTAATTTAATGGTGGTGAAGTGTTTTTAATTTAATGGTGGTGAGGTGTTTTTAATTTAATGGTGGTGAGGTGCTTTTAATTTAATGGTGGTGATGTGTTTTTAATTTAATGGTGGTGAGGTGTTTTTAATTTAATGGTGGTTAGGTGTTTTTAATTTAATGGTGGTGACGTATTTTTAATTTAATGGTGGTGAGGTGTTTTTAATTTAATGGTTGTGAGGTGTTTTTAATTAAATGGTGGTGAGGTGTTTTTAATTTAATGGTGGTGAGGTGTTCTAATTTAATGGTGGTGAGGTGTTTTTAATTTAATCGTGGTGAGGTGTTTTTAATTTCGTGGTGGTGAGGTGTTTTTAATTTTGTGGTGGTGAGGTGTTTTTAATTACGTTGTGGTGAGGTGTTTTTAATTGAATGGTGGTGAGGTGTTTTTAATTTCCAGGTGGTGAGGTGTTTTTAATTGAATGGTGGTGAGGTGTTTTTAATTTGCTGGTGGTGAGGTGTTTTTATTTAATGGTGGTGAGGTGTTTTTAATTTTCTGGTGGTGAGGTCTTTTTAATTTAATGGTGGTGAGGTTTTTAAATTTAATGGTGGTGAGGTGTTTTTAATTTTCTGGTGGTGAGGTTTTTTAAATTTAATGGTGGTGGGGTGTTTTTAATTTTGTGGTGGTGAGGTGTTTTTAATTTCGTGGTGGTGAGGTGTTTTAAATTTCGTGGTGGTGAGGTGTTTTTAATTACGTTGTGGTGAGGTGTTTTTAATTATGTGTTGGTGAGGTGTTTTTAATTATGTGGTGGCGAGGTGTTTTTAATTTTGTGGTGGTGACGTGTTTTTAATTTTGTTGTGGTGAGGTGTTTTTAATTTCGTGGTGGAGAGGTGTTTTTAATTTCGTGGTGGTGAGGTGTTTTTAATTTAATGGTGGTGAGGTGTTTTGAATTTTGTGGTGGTGATGTGTTTTTAATTTTGTGGTGGTGAGGTTTTTTTATTTAATGGTGGTGAGGTGTTTTTAATTTAATGGTGGTGAGGTGTTTTTTATTTAATGGTGTTGACGTGTTTTTAATTTCGTGGTGGTGAGGTGTTTTTAATTTTGTGGTGGTGAGGTGTTTTTAATTACGTTGTGGTGAGGTGTTTTTAATTGAATGGTGGTGAGGTGTTTTTAATTTCCAGGTGGTGAGGTGTTTTTAATTGAATGGTGGTGAGGTGTTTTTAATTTGCTGGTGGTGAGGTGTTTTTAATTTAATGGTGGTGAGGTGTTTTTAATTTTGTGGTGGTGAGGTCTTTTTAATTTAATGGTGGTGAGGTTTTTTAATTTAATGGTGGTGAGGTGTTTTTAATTTTCTGGTGGTGAGGTTTTTTAAATTTAATGGTGGTGGGGTGTTTTTAATTTTGTGGTGGTGAGGTGTTTTTAATTTCGTGGTGGTGAGGTGTTTTAAATTTCGTGGTGGTGAGGTGTTTTTAATTACGTTGTGGTGAGGTGTTTTTAATTATGTGGTGGCGAGGTGTTTTTAATTTTGTGGTGGTGAGGTGTTTTTAATTTTGTGGTGGCGAGGTGTTTTTAATTTTGTGGTGGTGAGGTGTTTTTAATTTCCTGGTGGTGAGGTGTTTTTAATTTAATGGTGGTGAGGTGTTTTAATTTCCTGGTGGTGAGGTGTTTTTAATTTAATGGTGGTGAAGTGTTTTTAATTTAATGGTGGTGAGGTGTTTTTAATTTAATGGTGGTGAGGTGCTTTTAATTTAATGGTGGTGATGTGTTTTTAATTTAATGGTGGTGAGGTGTTTTTAATTTAATGGTGGTTAGGTGTTTTTAATTTAATGGTGGTGACGTATTTTTAATTTAATGGTGGTGAGGTGTTTTTAATTTAATGGTTGTGAGGTGTTTTTAATTAAATGGTGGTGAGGTGTTTTTAATTTAATGGTGGTGAGGTGTTTTAATTTAATGGTGGTGAGGTGTTTTTAATTTAATGGTGGTGAGGTGTTTTTAATTTCGTGGTGGTGAGGTGTTTTTAATTTTGTGGTGGTGAGGTGTTTTTAATTACGTTGTGGTGAGGTGTTTTTAATTGAATGGTGGTGAGGTGTTTTTAATTGAATGGTGGTGAGGTGTTTTTAATTTCCAGGTGGTGAGGTGTTTTTAATTGAATGGTGGTGAGGTGTTTTTAATTTGCTGGTGGTGAGGTGTTTTTATTTTAATGGTGGTGAGGTGTTTTTAATTTTCTGGTGGTGAGGTCTTTTTAATTTAATGGTGGTGAGGTTTTTAAATTTAATGGTGGTGAGGTGTTTTTAATTTTCTGGTGGTGAGGTTTTTTAAATTTAATGGTGGTGGGGTGTTTTTAATTTTGTGGTGGTGAGGTGTTTTTAATTTCGTGGTGTTGAGGTGTTTTAAATTTCGTGGTGGTGAGGTGTTTTTAATTACGTTGTGGTGAGGTGTTTTTAATTATGTGGTGGTGAGGTGTTTTTAATTATGTGGTGGCGAGGTGTTTTTAATTTTGTGGTGGTGACGTGTTTTTAATTTTGTGGTGGCGAGGTGTTTTTAATTTCGTGGTGGTGAGGTGTTTTTAATTTAATGGAGGTGAGGTGTTTTAATTTCCTGGTTGTGAGGTGTTTTTAATTTAATGGTGGTGAAGTGTTTTTAATTTAATGGTGGTGAGGTGTTTTTAATTTAATGGTGGTGAGGTGCTTTTAATTTAATGGTGGTGATGTGTTTTTAATTTAATGGTGGTGAGGTGTTTTTAATTTAATGGTGGTTAGGTGTTTTTAATTGAATGGTGGTGAGGTATTTTTAATTTAATGGTGGTGAGGTGTTTTTAATTTAATGGTGGTGAGGTGTTTTTAATTTCGTGGTGGTGAGGTGTTTTTAATTTCGTGGTGGTGAGGTGTTTTTAATTTCGTGGTGGTGAGGTGTTTTTAATTTTGTGGTGGTGAGGTGTTTTTAATTTCGGGATGGTGAGGTGCTTTTAATTTTGTGGTGGTGAGGTGTTTTTAATTTCCTGGTGGTGAGGGTTTTAATTTCGTGGTTGTGAGGTGTTTTTAATTTAATGGTGGTGAGGTGCTTTGAATTTCGTGGTGGTGAGGTGTTTTTAATTTAATAGTGGAGGTGTTTTTAATTTAATGGTGGCGAGGTGTTTTAATTTTGTGGTGGTGAGGTGTTTTTAATTTCATGGTGGTGAGGTGTTTTAATTTAATGGTGGTGAGGTGTTTTTAATTTTGTGGTGGTGACGTGTTTTTAATTTCATGGTGGTAGGTGTTTTGAATTATGTTGTGGTGAGATGTTTTTAATTATGTGGTGATGAGGTGTATTGAATTACGTTGTGGTGAGATGTTTTTAATTATGCGGTGGTGAGGTGTTTTTAATTTCATGGTGGTGAGGTGTTTTTAATTTCGTGGTGGTGAGGTGTTTTTAATTTCGTGGTGGTGAGGTGTTTTTAATTACATTGTAGTGAGATGTTTTTAATGATGTGGTGGTGAGGTGTTTTTAATTTCGTGGTGGTGAGGTGTTTTTAATTTTGTGGTGGTGAGGTGTTTTTAATTCCGTGGTGGTGAGGTGTTTTTAATTTTGTGGTGGTGAGTTGTTTTTAATTTAATGGTGGTGAGGTGTTTTTAATTTTTTGGTGGTGAGGTGTTTTTAATTTCGTGGTGGTGAGGTGTTTTTAATTACATTGTGGTGAGATGTTTTTAATTATGTGGTGGGGAGGTGTTTTTAATTTAATGGTGGTGAGGTGTTTTTATTTTGTGGTGGTGAGGTGTTTTTATTTTATGGTGGTGAGGTGTTTTTAATTTCGTGTGATGAGGTTTTTAAAATTTCATGGTGGTGAGGTGTTTTTAATTTAATGGTGGTGAGGTGTTTTAATTTAATGGTGGTTAGGTGTTTTTAATTTAATGGTGGTGAGGTGTTTTTAATTTTGTGGTGGTGAGGTGTTTTTAATTTAATGGTGGTGATGTGTTTTTAATTTTGTGTTGGTGAGGTGTTTTTAATTTCATGGTGGTGAGGTGTTTTTAATTTCATGGTGGTGAGGTGTTTTTAATTTAATGGTGGCGAGGTGTTTTTAATTTCGTGGTGGTGAGGTGTTTTTAATTTCATGGTGGTGAGGTGTTTTAAATTTTGTGGTGGTGAGGTTTTTTAAATTTCTTGGTGGTGAGGTGTTTTTAATTTCGTGGTGGTGAGGTGTTTTTTATTTTGTGGTGGTGAGGTGTTTTTAATTTCGTGGTGGTGAGGTGTTTTTAATTTCGTGGTGGTGAGGTGTTTTTAATTTCGTGGTGGTCGGTGTTTTGATTTATGTTGTGGTGAGATGTTTTTAATGATGTGGTGGTGAGGTGTTTTTAATTATGTGGTGGTGAGGTGTTTTTAATTTTGTGGTGGTGAGGTGTTTTTAATTTCGTGGTGGTGAGGTGTTTTTAATTTCGTGGTGGTGAGGTGTTTTTAATTTCGTGGTGGTCGGTGTTTTGAATTATGTTGTGGTGAGATGTTTTTAATTATGTGGTGGTGAGGTGTTTTTAATTACATGGTGGTGAGGTGTTTTGAATTACATTTTAATTATGTGGTGGTGAGGTGTTTTTAATTTCGTGGTGGTGAGGTGTTTTTAATTTCGTGGTGGTGAGGTGTTTTTAATTACGTGGTGGTGAGGTGTTTTGAATTACATTGTGGTGAGATGTTTTTAATTATGTGGTGGTGAGGTGTTTTTAATTTTGTGGTGGTGAGGTGTTTTTAATATTGTTGTGAGGTGTTTTTAATTTAATGGTGGTGAGGTGTTTTTAATTTCGTGGTGGTGAGGTGTTTTTATTTCCGTGGTGGTGAGGTGTTTTTAATTTCGTGGTGGTGAGGTGTTTTTAATTTCGTGGTGGTGAGGTGTTTTTAATTTCGTGGTGGTGAGGTGTTTTTAATTTCGTGGTGGTGAGGTGTTTTTAATTTCATGGTGGTGAGGTGTTTTTCATTTAATGGTGGTGAGGTGTTTTGAATTACATTGTGGTGAGATGTTTTTAATTATGTGGTGGGGAGGTGTTTTTAATTTAATGGTGGTGAGGTGTTTTGAATTTCGTGGTGGTGAAGTGTGTTTAATTTCGTGGTGGTGAGGTGTTTTTAACTTCCTGGTGGTGAGGTGTTATTAATTTAATGGTGGTGAGGTGTTTATAATTTCATGGTGGCGAGGTGTTTTAATTTTGTGGTGGTGAGGAGTTTTTAATTTCATGGTGGTGAGGTGTTTTTCATTTAATGGTGGTGAGGTGTTTTGAATTTTGTGGTGGTGAGGTGTTTTTAATTTCCTGGTGGTGAGGTGTTTTTAATTTCCTGGTGGTGAGGTGTTTTAAATTTAATGGTGGTGCGGTGTTTTTAATTTCGTGGTGGTGAGGTGTTTTTTTATTTCCTGGTGGTGAGGTGTTTTTAATTTTGTGGTGGTGAGGTGTTTTTAATTTAATGGTGGTGAGGTGTTTTGAATTTTGTGGTGGTGTGTTTTGAATTTCGTGGTGGTGAGGTGTTTTTAATTTCATGGTGATGAGGTGTTTTTAATTTTGTGGTGGTGAGGTGTTTTTAAATTTGTGGTGGTGAGGTGTTTTTAATTTCGTGGTGGTGAGGTGTTTTTAATTTCGTGGTGGTGAGGTGTTTTTAATTCCGTGGTGGTGAGGTGTTTTTAATTTCGTTTTAGTGAGGTTTTTTAATTTAATGGTGGTGAGTTGTTTTTAATTTCGTGGTGGTAGGTGTTTTGAATTACATTGTGGCGAGATGTTTTTAATTATGTGGTGGGGAGGTGTTTTTAATTTAATGGTGGTAAGGTGTTTTGAATTTTGTGGTGGTGAGGTGTTTTTAATTTCGTGGTGGTGAGGTGTTTTTAATTTCCTGGTGGTGAGGTGTTTTTAATTTAATGGTGGTGAGGTGTTTTCAATTACGTGGTGGTGAGGTGTTTTGAATTTCATGGTGGTGAGGTGTTTTTAATTTCATGGTGGTGAGGTGTTTTTCATTTAATGGTTGTGAGGTGTTTTGAATTTTGTGGTGGTGAGGTGTTTTTAATTTCGTGGTGGTGAGGTGTTTTTAATTTCCTGGTGGTGAGGTGTTTTAAATTTAATGGTGGTGAGGTGTTTTTAATTTCGTGGTGGTGAGGTGTTTTGAATTTTGTGGTGGTGTGTTTTGAATTTCGTGGTGGTGAGGTGTTTTTAATTTCATGGTGATGAGGTGTTTTTAATTTTGTGGTGGTGAGGTGTTTTTAAATTTGTGGTGGTGAGGTGTTTTTCATTTTGTGGTCGTGAGGTGTTTTTATTTTGTGGTGGTGAGGTGTTTTTAATTTCGTGGTGATGAGGCTTTTTAAAATTTCATGGTGGTGAGGTGTTTTTAATTTAATGGTGGTGAGGTGTTTTAATTTAATGGTGGTTAGGTGTTTTTAATTTAATGGTGGTGAGGTGTTTTTAATTTTGTGGTGGTGAGGTGTTTTTAATTTAATGGTGGTGATGTGTTTTTAATTTTGTGTTGGTGAGGTGTTTTTAATTTCATGGTGGTGAGGTGTTTTTAATTTCATGGTGGTGAGGTGTTTTTAATTTAATGGTGGCGAGGTGTTTTTAATTTCGTGGTGGTGAGGTGTTTTTAATTTCATGGTGGTGAGGTGTTTTAAATTTTGTGGTGGTGAGGTTTTAAAATTTCTTGGTAGTGAGGTGTTTTTAATTTCGTGGTGGTGAGGTGTTTTTTTATTTTGTGGTGGTGAGGTGTTTTTAATTTCGTGGTGGTGAGGTGTTTTTAATTTCGTGGTGGTGAGGTGTTTTTAATTTCGTGGTGGTCGGTGTTTTGATTTATGTTGTGGTGAGATGTTTTTAATTGTGTGGTGGTGAGGTGTTTTTAATTATGTGGTGGTGAGGTGTTTTTAATTTTGTGGTGGTGAGGTGTTTTTAATTTCGTGGTGGTGAGGTGTTTTTAATTTCGTGGTGGTGAGGTGTTTTTAATTTCGTGGTGGTCAGTGTTTTGAATTATGTTGTGGTGAGATGTTTTTAATTATGTGGTGGTGAGGTGTTTTTAATTACATGGTGGTGAGGTGTTTTGAATTACATTTTAATTATGTGGTGGTGAGGTGTTTTTAATTTTGTGGTGGTGAGGTGTTTTTAATTTCGTGGTGGTGAGGTGTTTTTAATTACGTGGTGGTGAGGTGTTTTGAATTACATTGTGGTGAGATGTTTTTAATTATGTGGTGGTGAGGTGTTTTTAATTTTGTGGTGGTGAGGAGTTTTTAATATTGTTGTGAGGTGTTTTTAATTTCATGGTGGTGAGGTGTTTTTAATTTAATGGTGGTGAGGTGTTTTTAATTTCGTGGTGGTGAGGTGTTTTTAATTTCGTGGTGGTGACGTGTTTTTAATTTCGTGGTGGTGAGGTGTTTTTAATTTCGTGGTGGTGAGGTGCTTTTAATTTCATGGTGGTGAGGTGTGTTTAATTTCGTGGTGGTAGGTGTTTTGAATTACATTGTGGTGAGATGTTTTTAATTATGTGGTGGGGAGGTGTTTTTAATTTAATGGTGGTGAGGTGTTTTGAATTTCGTGGTGGTGAGGTGTGTTTAATTTCGTGGTGGTGAGGTGTTTTTAACTTCCTGGTGGTGAGGTGTTATTAATTTAATGGTGGTGAGGTGTTATTAATTTAATCGTGGTGAGGTGTTTTTAATTTCATGGTGGCGAGGTGTTTTTAATTTCATGGTGGCGAGGTGTTTTTAATTTCCTGAAGGTGGTGTTTTTCATTTCATGGTGGTGAGGTGTTTTGAATTTCGTGGTGTTGAGGTGTTTTTAATTTCGTGGTGGTGAGGTGTTTTTAATTTCCTGGTGGTGAGGTGTTTTTAATTTAATGGTGGTGAGGTGTTTTTAATTTCGTGGTGGTGAGGTGTTTTTAATTTCGTGGTGGTGAGGTGTTTTTAATTTCGTGGTGGTGAGGTGTTTTTAATTTCGTGGTGGTGAGGTGTTTTTAATTTCGTGGTGGTGAGATGTTTTTAATTTCGTTTTAGTGAGGTTTTTAAAATTTAATGGTGGTGAGGTGTTTTTAATTTCATGGTGGTTAGTTGTTTTTAATTTCGTGGTGGTAGGTGTTTTGAATTACATTGTGGTGAGATGTTTTTAATTATGTGGTGGGGAGGTGTTTTTAATTTAATGGTGGTAAGGTGTTTTGAATTTCGTGGTGGTGAGGTGTTTTTAATTTCCTGGTGGTGAGGTGTTTTTAATTTAATGGTGGTGAGGTGTTTTCAATTACGTGGTGGTGAGGTGTTTTGAATTTCATGGTGGTGAGGTGTTTTTCATTTAATGGTGGTGAGGTGTTTTTAATTTTGTGGTGGTGAGGTGTTTTTAATTTCGTGGTGGTGAGGTGTTTTTAATTTCATGGTGGTGAGGTGTTTTTAATTTAATGGTGGTGAGGTGTTTTTAATTTCGTGGTGGTGAGGTGTTTTTTATTTCCTGGTGGTGAGGTGTTTTTAATTTTGTGGTGGTGAGGTGTTTTTAATTTAATGGTGGTGAGGTGTTTTGAATATTGTGGTGGTGAGGTGTTTTGAATTTCATGGTGATGAGGTGTTTTTAATTTTGTGGTGGTGAGGTGTTTTTAAATTTGTGGTGGTGAGGTGTTTTTAATTTTGTGGTGGTGAGGTGTTTTTACTTTGTGGTGGTGAGGTGTTTTATTTTGTGGTGGTGAGGTGTTTTTAATTTCGTGGTGATGAGGTTTTTAAAATTTCATGGCGTTGAGGTGTTTTTAATTTCGTGGTGGTGAGGTGTTTTTAATTTAATGGTGGTGAGGTGTTTTAATTTAATGGTGGTTAGGTGTTTTTAATTTAATGGTGGTGAGGTGTTTTTAATTTTGTGGTGGTGAGGTGTTTTTAATTTAATGGTGGTGATGTGTTTTTAATTTTGTGGTGGTGAGGTGTTTAATTTCATGGTGGTGAGGTGTTTTTAATTTTGTGTTGGTGAGGTGTTTTTAATTACATTGTGGTGAGATGTTTTTAATTATGTGGTGGGGAGGTGTTTTTAATTTAATGTTGGTGAGGTGTTTTGAATTTCGTGGTGGTGAGGAGTCTTTAATTTCATGGTGGTGAGGTGTTTTTAATTTCCTGGTGGTGAGGTGTTTTTAATTTAATTGTGGTGAGGTGTTTTCAATTACGTGGTGGTGAGGTATTTTGAATTTCATGGAGGTGAGGTGTTTTTAATTTCATGGTGGTGAGGTGTTTTTCATTTAATGGTGGTGAGGTGTTTTGAATTTTGTGGTGGTGAGGTGTTTTTAATTATGTGGTGGTGATGTGTTTTTAATTATGTGGTGGTGAGGTGTTTTTAATTTTGTGGTGAGTTGTTTTTAATTTCGTGGTGTTGAGGTGTTTTTCATTTCGTGGTGGTGATGTGTTTTTAATTTCGTGGTGGTGAGTTGTTTTTAATTTGGTGGGGGTGAGGTGTTTTTAATTTCATGGTGGTGAGCTGTTTTTAATTTCATGGTGGTGAGGTGTTTTTAATTTTGTGGTGGTGAGGTGTTTTTAATTTCGTGGTGGAGAGGTGTTTTTAATTTCGTGGTGGTGAGGTGTTTTTAATTTAATGGTGGTGAGGTGTTTTGAATTTTGTGGTGGTGAGGTGTTTTTAATTTTGTGGTGGTGAGGTTTTTTTATTTAATGGTGGTGAGGTGTTTTTAATTTAATGGTGGTGAGGTGGTTTTTATTTAATGGTGTTGAGGTGTTTTTAATTTCGTGGTGGTGAGGTGTTTTTAATTTTGTGGTGGTGAGGTGTTTTTAATTACGTTGTGGTGAGGTGTTTTTAATTGAATGGTGGTGAGGTGTTTTTAATTTCCAGGTGGTGAGGTGTTTTTAATTGAATGGTGGTGAGGTGTTTTTAATTTGCTGGTGGTGAGGTGTTTTTAATTTAATGGTGGTGAGGTGTTTTTAATTTTGTGGTGGTGAGGTCTTTTTAATTTAATGGTGGTGAGGTTTTTTAATTTAATGGTGGTGAGGTGTTTTTAATTTTCTGGTGGTGAGGTTTTTTAAATTTAATGGTGGTGGGGTGTTTTTAATTTTGTGGTGGTGAGGTGTTTTTAATTTCGTGGTGGTGAGGTGTTTTAAATTTCGTGGTGGTGAGGTGTTTTTAATTACGTTGTGGTGAGGTGTTTTTAATTATGTGGTGGTGAGGTGTTTTTAATTATGTGGTGGTGAGGTGTTTTTAATTTTGTGGTGGTGAGGTGTTTTTAATTTTGTGGTGGCGAGGTGTTTTTAATTTGGTGGTGGTGAGGTGTTTTTAATTTCCTGGTGGTGAGATGTTTTTAATTTAATGGTGGTGAGGTGTTTTAATTTCCTGGTGGTGAGGTGTTTTTAATTTAATGGTGGTGAAGTGTTTTTAATTTAATGGTGGTGAGGTGTTTTTAATTTAATGGTGGTGAGGTGCTTTTAATTTAATGGTGGTGATGTATTTTTAATTTAATGGTGGTGAGGTGTTTTTAATTTAATGGTGGTTAGGTGTTTTTAATTTAATGGTGGTGACGTATTTTTAATTTAATGGTGGTGAGGTGTTTTTAATTTAATGGTTGTGAGGTGTTTTTAATTAAATGGTGGTGAGGTGTTTTTAATTTAATGGTGGTGAGGTGTTTTAATTTAATGGTGGTGAGGTGTTTTTAATTTAATGGTGGTGAGGTGTTTTTAATTTCGTGGTGGTGAGGTGTTTTTAATTTTGTGGTGGTGAGGTGTTTTTAATTACGTTGTGGTGAGGTGTTTTTAATTGAATGGTGGTGAGGTGTTTTTAATTTCCAGGTGGTGAGATGTTTTTAATTGAATGGTGGTGAGGTGTTTTTAATTTGCTGGTGGTGAGGTGTTTTTAATTTAATGGTGGTGAGGTGTTTTTAATTTTCTGGTGGTGAGGTCTTTTTAATTTAATGGTGGTGAGGTTTTTAAATTTAATGGTGGTGAGGTGTTTTTAATTTTCTGGTGGTGAGGTTTTTTAAATTTAATGGTGGTGGGGTGTTTTTAATTTTGTGGTGGTGAGGTGTTTTTAATTTCGTGGTGGTGAGGTGTTTTAAATTTCGTGGTGGTGAGGTGTTTTTAATTACGTTGTGGTGAGGTGTTTTTAATTATGTGGTGGTGAGGTGTTTTTAATTATGTGGTGGCGAGGTGTTTTTAATTTTGTGGTGGTGACGTGTTTTTAATTTTGTGGTGGCGAGGTGTTTTTAATTTCCTGGTGGTGAGGTGTTTTTAATTTAATGGTGGTGAGGTGTTTTAATTTCCTGGTGGTGAGGTGTTTTTAATTTAATGGTGGTGAAGTGTTTTTAATTTAATGGTGGTGAGGTGTTTTTAATTTAATGGTGGTGAGGTGCTTTTAATTTAATGGTGGTGATGTGTTTTTAATTTAATGGTGGTGAGGTGTTTTTAATTTAATGGTGGTTAGGTGTTTTTAATTTAATGGTGGTGAGGTATTTTTAATTTAATGGTGGTGAGGTGTTTTTAATTTAATGGTGGTGAGGTGTTTTTAATTAAATGGTGGTGAAGTGTTTTTAATTTAATGGTGGTGAGGTGTTTTTAATTTAATTGTGGTGAGGTTTTTAAAAATTTTAATGGTGGTGAGGTGTTTTTAATTTAATGGTGGTGATGTGTTTTTAATTTAATGGTGGTGAGGTGTTTTTAATTTAATGGTGGTGAGGTATTTTTAATTTAATGGTGGTGAGTGTTACGGGTTCCTCACCGATCCCCTGGTCTCGGTAAACCTCCGAACCCCGAGAGGAGCCCCGGCAGAAAAATATGTTATTCTCTGTGTTAGAAATCGATAGTGAAACCACACCAATGATGAGAAATGAACAAATAATCTATCTATAATTCCAGTAATCTCTGTGTGTGTGTATGCGACCGCTGTTTCTCGACAACTACCGGTCCGATATACTTGAAACTTGCCAGGTATATTGCTGGGGACCCGAGGATGTGCCTTTTCAAGGTTTCATATTAATCGGACAATTACTTACCGAGCTATGTTCAAAAAACGATTCAACCAATCAGAGAGCAGCGAGCTATCGCGTGTGCCGAACGTGGCGAACACACTCTGCCTCGGACGGCACATTTGAGAGCGTATTCATTTATTTCACGTTGGCAAACTATGTTGCCGCTATGTTGGCGTTAAACTATGTTTTAAAACTAATTAAAACCATTTCATGTAAATAGAGGGGGGGGGGGGGGGGGGATTGTCACTGTACTCGCAAGCCGTTCGCCGTTCGCTTTGGCGTTGCGAATGAACCAAAACATTTCATGGACCAAACCATTTCATGTAAAGCGTTCGCCGTTCGCTTTGGCGTTGCGAATGGACCAAAACATTTCATGGACCAAACCATTTCATGTAAATAGAGGGGGGGGGATATAATTTTAGATATATATATTGTACGGGCATGCCCTAGTATATTGAAAATCACACAGGAACAATGGTACAACAAATGGCAATTAAGAGTGCACTCTATGTACCATCATTAAAGTCAGATAACTCACTGACACTCCCAGCGAGTGAAAAGGACATGCCTCAATGTCTCTATAACCTTTTCCCAGGTGAATGTGATTCGCTCCAGCGGTCGCTAAAACGATATCCAGTCGAAGCCCGAATCTCGCTCTCCAGTCGATATTCGAATCGCGTACAGTTGACAATGGTGATCACCCTGCCGAAACTGTACAACGGCGCCCTTCAGAGGGGCACCTTCACCGCTCACTCAGCGAACCGCAATGTAATTGGAGACGAAGCGGTCGCACACACACATCCCCGACAAACGGTAGGATGTTGGGGTGAAGATGACGCGAGGAAAAACCTTTGTAGGTGTCCGAAGCGCGGGGTTCAAAATGGCCGACGGCTCTTACTTCAGCCGAGGCGACTCGGCGAGGATTCGTCGAAATCTCAGCGCCCAAATCTGTCTACGCAGATTTTC